>NC_056435.1:39808002-40093002 GCF_018296145.1 Oncorhynchus tshawytscha | reverse complement strand
TCTCCCTCTCTCTCTACCTCTCTCTCTTTACCCCTCTCTCTCTCTCTCTTTACCCCTCTCTCTCTCTACCTCTCTCTCTCTCTTTCTCTCTCTCCCCCCCCCTCTCTCTCTCCCTCTCTCTCTCTCTCTGTGTTTCTCTCTCTCTCTCTTTCTCTCTCTCTCTCTCTGTGTTTCTCTCTCTCTCTCTTTACCCCCCTCTCTCTCTCTCTCTCTCTCTCTCTCTCTCTCCCTAACACGCAAGCATGCACACATGCACAAGTTTAGTACAGTAATTATATTAGGGATGTGAATCACTATGATGTATTTTGGGTTGTCAGCATATTGAAACGTTAAAAGGTGAGTGTGAACAGTTTTTGGCCACGCTGCCTGTCTGTAAAATAAATAACACACCATAAAATGACTGATGGTTGGTGCCAGCTTAAATAACCGCGGCAGAGTGAGTTATGAGCTGCTCAGAGGAGTTCAGTAAGTCCACTCACAAAGCATTTATTTTCAAAAAGAAACTATTTCAAGAATTCAGCTGTACCTCTGTGAATAAACTAAAGGGAAGAAAGGAAGACGGTTTCTGTAACGTTACCCCCTCCCATTGTTCGCTTCTTATTATGTCATTGTGTTGTGCCTTGCATTGTGAACATTACGCAATTGTGAAATCATGTGTTATGCACTGAAGGCAATTTGAGGTGTAATATTCAGCAATAATGAAGATTCATCACACATAAAATCCCCCATAACAACAACACACTCCTGAATCAGAACAATAATGTACCCATTGTGGCTAATGTCAATACACTGTCATGCTGGCACATCCTCTTTTACAATGGTAACTTAACTGTGCCTAACATGATCAAGCGTTCTCTTTTCATGCACTTGGAGCCATGGAGGAGGAGATGAGATCCAGAGAGACAGTACCAGAAGGAGAGAGCCCAGAGAACCCCCTCCCCTCCCCTGCCAAAGCCCTGGCTGGTGGCACGCTATGAGGGATCTGGACTGGTACAGCTGTGCTCCATCGCCATCATTACACGCTAACCTAGAACTGTCTGTCTGTCTTACATGAAAGCAGCCAGAAGGACACACAAACAACCTGTGACCACCTCCAGAACAGCAATGATCACAGTGGGCCTGGGATTCCGGGAGGGAACAGCAGCCCTCCCCTGGGGATACAGTACCCACACAATGGAGGGGGAGATATTATGTCGATTTCTTCTTGGCCTGGCTGCTTGTAACAGAACACATGTAAATACTGTATATTCAGAACCACATTTTAGCCGAGCCATAGTGTGCACTGTGCAGTGGGTTAGAGAGGCATGCAACTATATCAGTCCTTACTGTACAGTACATCCTACACCAGCAGTATTCCTCATCTCTAGCTCTGTCTATAGGTGAACCCATCCACTCCCATTGGAGGCACCTCAGGACATGGAGTTCCCACATCTTTTACGATGGTGTTTTGGGAAAGAGTACATGCCCTACACATTACACCAATTCAGCTCCAAACTGCTGCCAAACTTCAGCTCGGTTCCATTCAGGAAAGCTGGCAGGCATACTGTAGGAGTGCTCTCTTTTCCGTCCAAGCAGCCTGCTTTTGTTTGGTTTTGGTTTTTAATGAAATCACTCCAAAGATGTGGAGCTCTTTCCCGGTGGACTATAGCGCACTATAAAAGCCTTCCAGGCTCGTTTCCATGTCTAAAACATGACCCCACAGAGAATGGAGCCAAAGCCTCAGCTGCCACTGGCTTACAGCAGCCAATAGGCCAGTACCCACCACAGCCTTGATCACACTGTTGTCTTCCCTCTTCATGGAAAAAAAAACCCAGTTTGGGATATTTCCATCATTTCTGCAATCAAGCATGAAATCGACATGGATTTCTAGCTGATTCTCAGTTCTGTGATATTAATCAAAAGCAATAAACTAGATGGTAATTATCCATTAAGAAAAATTGGTGGGACTTGCTTTAACTCTTTACAAGTAGTTTTGTGGTAGTGGAAGAAGTTTTAAATGTTTTACATGTTGTTTCTGTGTGTGTGTGTGTGTGTGTGTGTGTGTGTGTGTGTGTGTGTGTGTGTGTGTGTGTGTGGTGATTGTGTGTGTGATTGTTCGTAGTTATTGCTATTCTGATTTCAGATTTTAATATCAGATTAGACCAAGGTGCCATTTCCTTTACGTTTTTGTCTATGACATGTTGTTGAGAAAAGTGATCAAAGTACCTGATTAGTGTCAAATGTCACAATTGTTACTGTTTGTTTAATGATTCAAATGCGCTCCCCAATTATTGTAAGTTCTTAGTTCTAATAAGTTCCATGACAGTTCATTCAACAGTGGGAAGTTAGCAAAATTAGTTGATGTAGTTACTAAAACAGCTGTACCTCTTGATTGGTAGCAGAGAAGTAGACCAAGACATCATCATACCCTCTAATTCCTTGTCTAAAGTGCTGGGAAAACGGTCAAAACGGCAGTTGTTTGAAAAAATTAAGACAAAAAGTTGTTGATGCATTTACTAAAAGAGCTGTGTCATTAGATATGTAGAAGATATTTCGGTTCCGATTCCAGATTTGAATAACAGAGAAGTAGACCAAGATGTCATACCCCCTACGTTTTTGTCTAACTTGTTGGAAAAGTGGTCAAAATGTCAGCGGTTTATAAAAAGTTACAGAAAACGTTGTTGATGCGGTCATTTAAACAGCTGTAACGTTTGATCGGTACCAGATAATCATGTTATTATTTCAGAATTGAATAGCAGAGAAGTAGAGGAAGATGCCATACACTAACATTTGGTGTAAGTGTTTGGCAAAGTGGTCAAAGTAGCTGATGTTGCATTTACAGCGAATGGAAGTTGGAAGTGATGACGTCACAACGGGGAGCTTTAGAATGTTGAAAAAAGACACGCTAAAGTGAATGAAGAAGACAAAAAGAAAGACAAAAACATTATAGTTTACATAACATCAAATGCAAGCACTATTCCAGACATTTTAAATTTTGAATGGCATTTCTAACTTAAACGATGTAAGACAGTGTTTACCCAAACTCAGTCCTTGAGACCCCAAGGGGTGCACATTTTGTTTTTTGCCCTAACACTACACAGCTGATTCAAATAATTGAAACTGGATGATTAGTTCATTATTTGAATAAGCTGTGTAGTGCTAGGGCAAAAAACAAAACGTGCACCCCTTGTGGTCCCACGGGCCGAGTTTGGGTAAACACTGGTGTAAGAGGAGTAGCGTGCAGAAGGAGTAGCGTGCTTCGCAAATCCCACCTAAATAGATTCATGGTGCATCTCATTTATGGCGCCAGATACTGTGTGCATGTACATGTAGATCATTGGACCTAGCCACCTAAACCTGGATATGACTGTCCATCTTCCAGAGCTGCAGTCATTACTTTTACTGACAAGATCTGTCATATGTGTGTAATTATTACCAAACATTCCACTGATAAGTGGAAGCCTCCCGTGTTCCGATCTTCTACTGAAGTCATGTGGGCAGTGCCAGGCTACACACAAGGGCACCAGCCCCGACGTCGCCACAGTAGGAGTGGACTGATAACACTGAGAATCTGTCTGCTTTGCCGTGCAAGACATGACATTAGACATGATGTGCAATAATACACCTGTGATCCAACTGAAAGTAATGTTCAGGCCTATGTCTAATGGTCTGGATCAAAAGGTTCTTTAGAGGAAAGCTTTACCCAGATCAGCTCTTAATCATAAGGTATATTTTTCATTCAGTTACAATGACTCCAAGCCAACAACAGTGTAACAGTCTGTACCACCACATGACATAAACCCACTGAGATATCATTTACAGGTAGTATTGTCCATGCAAGCGTAGACATAACCACATAAATGTGGAATGTACTGTAGCACTCACCTGGTACATGATACCCAATGTTGTACCCATTGTATGCATGGAAGCAGTTAGGCATATAGCAAATCCTTCTATGATAGCGGTGGTACAAATTGTTAGAGCCCAAGACTGGTTCAATATGTGCCCCAAAACACACCACGAGGAGCATCAACCATCCTGACAACGCCATAACTAAGAACTACTAATATATACTTAACCTCATAGATTCCAAAAAGGTCTTTATGCCCCAAAAATACTAAGATAAGCCCACATGCAATATACAAAATTACAACTAAAATACTGAGCTTGAGATACTGTAAAACGAGACATGAACTTATAAAATAATAACAAACTCTGTTAAGATTTTTCTTTCCAGTCACATATTGTGAGGCAGAACAACTTCTTGCTCCCTCTGCCTCTCTTGATTTGTCCTCCCTCCCCCTATATCCCTCTCTCTTTTTAGTGTATCCCTTCTTCCCTGACTCCTCCATCATGTCTGTCTCCAATGTCCAGCACATTAAAGGCCCTCCTCTTCCCCCTACTCCTTCTCCACCTCCTCTCCCCCTTCTTCTCCCCCTCCTCCCCTCAAGGTAGCTCACATGTCCAGGCCCATGATCACACATGTAATTGTATTTTGACAGAAAAGACATTATCCTGAGTGTTAAAAAGCCCATATAAAAAATGAGAGTGATTTATGAGTACAGTTGCCGATACTTTTCCTTCCACTTCAAAGCCTCATGTATGTGAAAGAATGTGATAGATTTATAGGACATGGCATGCAGGTACTATAAGGAATGTGAAAACTTTTCTTTTGATATTGAAATGTATGTAAGCAATAATCGCCAAAGTACAAGGGTACAATTTGATATTTAGAAACCTAACATCAGAGAGACGAATTCATCTTGCAGTGACCCCATCTACCCAGGAGCTCAGGGCAGAGACTCTTATCCCTTGCCAACATATACATCTAAGCAGTGGAGGCTGGACCAAGACAGGTCTTTATATAAAGAACTGTGAAAAACTCTGAAGATGCTCTGACACTATATATGAGAGTTATTTCATGCACTGCTTTAAAAAAATATACTAACTGTACTGCAGTAGCCGCATTACATACAAGCATCTCAGGAGAATCGTCAAGCCCAGACAGAAAACCGGAAACTGATAAAGTGGGAAGAACACACACACACACACACAGTCACGATCACACATTGACACACAGACTCTCTTTATCTCACACACGCAAACACACACGGGGAGGCAGATAGCCTCACGGTTAGAGCAATGGGCCAGTAACTGACAGGTCCCTAGTTCAAATCCCCAAGCAGACAAAGGAAAAAAAGATTGTTGATGTGCCCTTGAGCAAGGCACTTAACTCTAATTGCTCCAGGGTCTCTGTTGATAATGGCTGACCCTGGCCATGACACAACTCTAAGGGGGAGTTGGGATATGCAAGAAAACCCATTTCCAATTCACACATGTGTACAAAACATACTT
Organism: Oncorhynchus tshawytscha; assembly: GCF_018296145.1. NCBI lineage: Eukaryota > Metazoa > Chordata > Actinopteri > Salmoniformes > Salmonidae > Oncorhynchus > Oncorhynchus tshawytscha. The sequence continues at coordinate 40,087,668 of NC_056435.1, read as the reverse complement.
GCATGTGTGAAGAAGGACAAATATAAGCACCCACACATATAAGTGTGAACATCTTTGTAATATCTGGAAAGGGCTGGCAGAGATTTCAAACATAAGTGGGCAATGCCAGGTAGACAGTGGGAGCAGGCAGCAATAAGATAAGCATGAAAGAGGATAGGTCCTTTGAGCCCTATCAGTAAAATAAAGACCAAATGCAATAAATCCTGTCTGAATAACACATTCTATCAACACCCCTCCCTGTGAGAGACCGTTACTTTAAATGCCGTGCACTCACTAAACGAGACATTTATTATGTGTTGGTTTTGGAGAGAGAGAGGTGTGCCTCAATCTGCCTATAAAATGTTTCTAGTCATTCACGCACCGCACACACACACACACACACTCAGTGTCCAGGCTGTGCCAAGAGTGGGCTTACAATCCCCACACCCTCCCAACCCTGCAGTGCCCCTCTGCCCTCCGATATGCAGTGGTCATGACCGGGAGTGTGTTGACACAGCTATACCCAGCTCAGCATGCGACTGGTTAGTGTTGGCATACCCCTCTCTGATCTGAACCATTCACATCAGCACTGCTCATTCAAAACAAAGCACCAGCCAATAATAAGATCAGGAGCTTTAAAAGGGCAACAACTCGTATGTTCTACATTTCTATTTTCATTTCAGCTTTTTGTTTTTCTTCAAGACAATTAAGTTTAAATAAGATTTTCATCATTACAGGGAAATCCAATAACATCCAATAGCTGAATGGCTTTGAATACTAAATATTCATTCTAAAAAGCCTTTGCCAATGCAGCGATGAGTGTGTTGTCTTCCAAGTCGGTTTACTTTCTTCTTTCACTGAGACAGGGACAGGGACAGGCCTGTAGACATGCCACATCTCAGACAGTTCAGCACTGTCTATAGAGATGGGCAGCCATACAGTAGGAATGCACTCACCATCCCTATGGGGTTAGCTATTCACATACACTACCATTCAAAAGTTTGGGGTCACTTAGAAATGTCCTTGTTTTTGAAAGAAAAGCACATTTGTTGTCCATTTAAAATAACATCAAATTGATCAGAAATACAGTGTAGACATGGTTAATGTTGTAAATGACTATTGTAGCTGGAAACGGCAGATTTTTTTATGGAATTTACATAGGCGTACAGAGGCCCATTATCAGCAACCATCACTCCTGTGTTCCAATGGCACGTTGTGTTAGCTAATCCAAGTTTATCATTTTAAAAGGCTAATTGATCATTAGAAAACCATTTTGCAATTATGTTAGCTGAAAACTGTTGTCCTGATTAAAGAAGCAATAAAACTGTCCGTCTTTAGACTAGTTGAGTATCTGGAGCATCAGCATTTGTGGGTTCGATTACAGGCTCAAAATGGCCAGAAACAAAGAACTTTCTTCTGAAACTCGTCAGTCTATTCTTGTTTTGAGAAATAAAGGTTATTCCATGAAACTGCCAAGAAACTATTCCATGAAACTGGCGAGACACTGAATATCTCGTACAACGCTGTGTACTACTCACTTCACAGAACAGCGCAAACTGGCTCTAACCAGAATAGAAGGAGGAGCGGGAGGCCCCAGTGCACAACTGAGCAAGAGGACAAGTACATGAGAGTGTCTAGTTTGAGAAACAGACGCCTCACAAGTCCTCAACTGGCAGCTTCATTAAATAGTACCCACAAGTGAATGGACTCACCTTGGCAGGTCCTGCCGTCGTCCTTCACCTGCTCACCAGAAGGACACTTGCAGTAGAAGCTGCCGATGGTGTTGCAGCACAGAGCCTCACAACCGCCGTTAGTCTCCTCACACTCATTTACATCTGACAGGGACACACAAACAGAAACCGGTCAGTCACCCAGCAACATACTTTTCATTGGTGTGGCAGACTTCCGGGTTAAGCGAGCAGTGTGATAAGAAGTAGAGCGGCCAGGCGGGTCATGTTTCGTATGACTTGACCTTCGTCTCTCCAGAGCCCATTTAAGGGAGTTGCAAGGATGAGCCAAGGTTGTAATGCGGGGAGAAAATGGGGGTAAATAAAATACATTTGTGGCCATACCACCCTGAACACACCTGATCGTGGTACCTAAGCAGGGTTGGGCCTGGTTAGTATTTGGATGGGAGACCACATTTTTTATTCAGTAAGCTGAATAACTTCCCTCTAAACCACATTAAGTAGAAACAAGCTTTCTCTTTGATTTCATGTCAGATAGAGTTGAAATCCAGTGTCTTACAGGGATGAGTTTGGGTCTGATTTGTGAGGTTTGGAACAGCTGCTTCAATGCTTACGGAAAGTCATGACAGCAATTATCAGGCCATAATATACAGTTTCCATCCTTTATGCCTTTTCTCTCTCTAAATGTCCAACAGCATGAGGTTCAGCTGTGTTGTACAACAACATCTTCACTTTCCAATGTAAGAATAATGACTCTCTCTGTAATCCAATTTGGGGCATCAGATTTGTATTAAAACCTTATAATGGAAAATATTTATGATCATACCCTAATGTGAGCAGTTTTGACATACAAACCTTATTGTGAGTATTCATGCAACTAACAGTCTCAAATATGCATCATAGATTGAACATAACCACAAGCTTCCAAGACACCAGATCAGATATCTTGGTAACCATGAACAGAACCCCTGCCAGCGTCTGCATCAGCACATTAACACAGCACACACAGGTCTTGTGTGAGTCAGACGAGAGAAACTCAGAAATTCAGCCAATAGAAACCAGAGAACCAGAGAGTTTGCCAATCACATCATGGCTCTGAAAAGCCACAATCTTTCTTTCTCATCTATATCCCATACACAGCCTGTCAGCGCTGTCATTCAACTGACCATACATTCTCTCTCTACTTCACAGTCTTCACACACTGACTCAGATCCTGATCAGGTGCTGACAGAAACACGATGTATCTTTAGTTGGAAAAGAGAACACCCAAAGGTCATTCAAATACAGTACAAGCAGGGTCTTGATAACCGTAAAATAATATAACTGTGAAGGAATGCTACAGTGCTGTGAGGGAATGGATGAGTTAGTGGAGAGAGAGAGAAAGGGAGGAGGAGGAGGGTATTTGTGTTGCACTCCTAATCATTTCATAGCCCCCTCTATGTCCATAAACACAGGAGAGTTACGGAGCAATCCTGGGACTGACAGGGGAAATGGAGGCTAGTTGTTTTCCTGTTTCAAATCAAATCAAATCAAATGGTATTTGTCACATGCGCTGAATACAACAGCCCTTAACCAACAATGCAGTTTTAAGAAAAAAATACATGTTAAGTAAAAATAGATAAGTAAAAAAATAAGAAATAAAAGTAAAAAATTATTCAAGAGCAGCAGTAAAATAACAATAGCGAGGCTATATGCAGGGGGTACCGGTACAGAGTCAAAAAAGAGAGGGGGGGGCAATGCAAATAGCCATTTGACTAGCTGTTCAGGAGTCTTATGGCTTGGGGATAGAAGAAGCCTTTTGGACCTAGACTTGGCGCTCTGGTACCGCTTGCCATGCGGGCGCAGAGAGAACAGCCTATGACTAGGGTGGCTGGAGTCTTTGACCATTTTTAGGGCCTTCCTCTGACACTGCCTATAGAGGTATAGAGGTCCTGCATAGCAGGAAGCTTGGCCCCAGTGATGTACTGGGCTGTACGTACTACCCTCTGTAGTGTCTTGCCGTCAGAGGCTGAGCAGTTACCATACCAGGCAGTGATGCAACCAGTCTCAGGATGCTCTCGATGGTGCAGCTGTAGAACTTTTTGAGGATCTGAGGACCCATAACAAATCTTTTCAGTCTTGTGAGGGGGAATAGGTTTTGTTTCAGTGTATTTTTTGTGCATTCAGCCACGGCCAGCACAAACCAGCCAATTACAGACCTCGTATTTCTCTCCTAGTTTATGACATCTGGAATGTGTAATGGCCGAAACACGGGTTTATTTTCCCCATTCACCAAACATTAAAACAAATACCTCATTTGTAGTTAAATTAATGAGATATGAGCTGGAGACTCATAAATGAATGAGATATGAGCTGGAGACTTATATCCCCCTTACGAACTTTAAGCATCTGTCAGAGCAGCTCATAGATCATTGCACCTGTGCATAACCCATCTGTAAATAGCCAATCCAACTACCACATCCCCTCTACTTGCATATTCATCTTCTGCACATCTATCACTCCAGTGTTTAATTGCTAAATTGTAATTACTTCACCACTATGGCCTATTTATTGCCTTACCTCCTTAATCTTACCTCATTTGCACTCACTGTATATACATTTTGCCTATTGTGTTATTGACTGTATGTTTGTTTATTCCATGTGTAACTCTGTGTTGTTGTTTGTGTCGCACTGCTTTGCTTTATCGTGACCAGGTCGCAGTTGTAAATGAGAACTTGTTCTCAACTGGCCTACCTGGTTAAATAAAGGTGAAATAAAACATGTAAAAAATAATACAAAGCACACATCTATAAGGTAAGGACAACTGTCCACTCAAGGTGTTTCTCTCATCTCAATAATATAATAAAATAATGTATGCCATTTAGCAGACGCTTTTATCGAAAGCCACTTACAGACATGCGTGCATACATTTTACATTTGGGATGCTCCCGGGAATCGAACCCACGTATTAGGGAGCCATTTGTGTTGCCCTGGTGCTGGAGATGTGTTTTTCTGAGGAAGTGTTGTATACAGTAGCAACACATTTGGGGGAATTATTTTATAATATTATACAGCAAATTACAGGTCTGCACAGAACAGGATGAAAGGCCAGGGAGGGATCCCATTGATCATCATTGAGCAGGAATGCAGGCAGGGCAGACCCTAGTGGTAGCTCAGGGGAATAACACATTCCTGTCTCTTGGCTGCAAACAGAATGTGACCTGCAGGTTAAGGACATGACTCCGGGGCCCCGGAGGAGCCCTTGTTGTTTTCATGTCAGTTTGTACGGGGTCAGGAAGAGTGGGACTGGGGGCCTGTATCCCCCTCCCCCCGAGGCCACAGGTGTGTGGCTCCCAGGGTTCATGCTGGGTCAGGGTCACAGTCATGTGGATTTCTGCTCACTGGAAACCAGGAATGCTGAACTACTATGGGTCAATGTCCTGTAAAATGTTGCTCCCATGTTTCATGAGTTGACATTTTTAAAAACACAGAAATTTTCCAAATGCACAAAAACCTTATTAAGTTCAAATTTTGTAGACAAATTTGTTTACATTCCTGTTAGTGAGCATTTCTCCTTCGCCAAGATAATCCATCCACCTGACAAATGTGGTATATCAAGAGGCTGGTAAAACAGCATGATCATTACACCTTGTACTGGCGACAAAATGCAACAGATGTTTCAAGTTTTGAGGGAGCATGCAATTGGCATGATGACTGCAGGAATGTCCACTGGAGCTGTTGCCAAAGAATTGAATGTTAGTTTCTCTACCACAAACTACCTCCAACATCGTTTTAGAGAATTTGGCAGTACGTCAAATCGGCCTCACAACCACAACCACGCCAGCCCAGGGAGGGGGGTGGGGGATAGAGTGGTGCTGAGGAGTATTTATGTTTGTAATAAACCCCTTTTGTGGGGAAAAACTCATTCTGATTGGCTGGGCCTGGCTCCCTAGTGGGTGGGCCTATGCTTTCCAAGGCCCACCCATGGCTGCACCCCTGCCCAGTCATGTCAAATCCATAGATTAGGGCCTAATGAATGTATTTCAATTCACTGATGACCTTATATGAACTGTAACTCAGTAAAATCTTAGAAATTGTTGCATGTTGCGTTTATATTTTTGGTCCAGTATAGATACTCACTAGCGCATGTGAGAGACACACTAAGTGTAATAAACATTAGGAACACCTTCCTTATATTGAGTTGCACCCCATTTCTGCTCTCAGAACAGCTTCAATTCGTCGGGACATGGACTCTACAAGGTGTCGAAAGCGTTCCACAGGGATGCTGGCCCCTGTTGACTCCAATGTTTTCCACAGTTGTGTCAAGTTGGCTGGATGTCCTTTTGGTGGTGGAGCATTCTTGATACACACAGGAAACTGTTGAGCGTAAAAAAAACACTACCATACCCCGTTCAAAGGCACTCAAATAGTTTGTCTTGTCCATTTGTCTTGTCAATTCACCTTCTGAATGGCACACATACACAATCCGTCTCAATTGTCTCAAGGTGTAAAAATCCTTCTTTAACCTGTCTCCTCCCCTTCATCTACACTGTTTGGAGTGTATTTAATAAGTGACATCAATAACAGATCATAAGTTTCACCTGGATTCACCTGGTCAGCCTATGTCATGGACAAATCAGGTGTTCTTAATGTTTTGTACACTCAGTGTAGTGTATAACCTGATTGTCAAAGTATAACAATATTTAAGTAGGGAGAAGCCAAGATGTGTAACCTTACACCAGACATGTATTTACTATTCATCACCAAGAACAATGAGAAAGACTCCCTCACTGTCAAAACAGGTCCCACGACGATGAACCCAGTGACCTCTGAAATCATGAGTGGGTCGCCTTGTGATTGGTGCACAGGCTACACCCACACCTGACTCCAGGGGTCAGCAGTGGGATGCTCTTGTCTCCAGTCCTGGTACAGGTAACCTCCATCCGCAATGGACCCACATTACATTTACATTATCTCAGTGCTTTGACCCAACATAAGAAAAACACGATAGCAATAAGCTACTGTCCTACACGTGGAGTTAAGCTGAAGATTCAGTCTTGTATGAAGGATGCTTTAGCTACTTTTTCTCTACCCCTGACATCTGTAATGGGGACAGACAGGGATATATGATCATTTATCCAGATTAGTTACTATGATGTTGGAGTATTCCTGTTTCTCCGGTAAAATATCTGGTAAAAATGTAATCTAGTCACTGGCACTGTGTGGAGCTCCATAGAGTCAGAGCCACCAGCCACACATAGACTCACTGTATTATAGTACTGTAGGACAAGCTGCCAATGTAAAGGAAAGGGCTGCTTTCCAATGTAAAGGAAAGGGCTGCTTTCCAATGTAAAGGAAAGGGCTGCTTTCCAATGTAAAGGAAAGGGCTGCTTTCCAATGTAAAGGAAAGGGCTGCTTTCCAATGTAAAGGAAAGGGCTGCTTTCCAATGTAAAGGAAAGGGCTGCTTTCCAATGTAAAGGAAAGGGCTGCTTTCCAATGTAAAGGAAATGGCTGCTTTCCAATGTAAAGGAAAGGGCTGCTTTCCAATGTAAAGGAAAGGGCTGCTTTCCAATGTAAAGGAAAGGGCTGCTTTCCAATATAAAGGAAAGGGCTGCTTTCCAATGTAAAGGAAAGGGCTGCTTTCCAATGTAAAGGAAAGGGCTGCTTTCCAATGTAAAGGAAAGGGCTGCTTTCCAATGTAAAGGAAAGGGCTGCTTTCCAATGTAAAGGAAAGGGCTGCTTTCCAATGTAAAGGAAAGGGCTGCTTTCCAATGTAAAGGAAAGGGCTGCTTTCCAATGTAAAGGAAAGTATTTTCTCTCAGGTGGCCATTGGAACAGTTCATTGTGCATATCATGCACACTGATCCAACATAACTGTACCCTGAATCCGCTCCTAGAACCACTATTCATACACTTATTATTACTACTGGGGCAGCGGGGTGGCAGGTAGCCTAGTGGTTAGAGCATTGGACTAGTAGCCGAAAGGTTGCAAGATCGAATCCCTGAGCTGACAAGGTAAAAATCTGTCTTTCTGCTTCTGAACAGGCTGTTAACCCACTGTTCCTAGGCTGTCATTGAAAATAAGAATTTGTTCTTAAAATAATACATTACTGAACAACAGCTACTTCTACTGCAACCAAGTTGTAAAAACAATGGATGAAGGCTGACTTAAGCACACTTCCTGTGGAAGAGAAGACCCTTTTGAACATGATCAATGCCATCCCCACATGCTTTGTTCATTAGACAGTGGCCTCTTCCCTGGCCCAAAGCCCAGAGATCATGAGCCCTAGAGGGCAGGTGCATTTCCTATAGATTATGATCCCTAGACAAGGCGGGCTGTCTGAGGGCCCAGAGGCCTGGCCCAGAGGCCTGGCCCAGAGGCCTGGCCCAGAGGCCTGGCCCAGAGGCCTGGCCCAGAGGCCTGGCCCAGAGGCCTGGCCCAGAGGCCTGGCCCAGAGGCCTGGCCCAGAGGCCTGGCCCAGAGGCCTGGCCCAGAGGCCTGGCCCAGAGGCCTGGCCCAGAGGCCTGGCCCAGAGGCCTGGCCCAGAGGCCTGGCCCAGAGGCCTGGCCCAGAGGCCTGGCCCAGAGGCCTGGCCCATGCTCCAGGTCATGTTTAGAGGCTGGAACTCAGAGCCAATCTGACTCAGGCAGGCATGGAAGAATACACAGCTATAATTACACATGATTGATGTCTGTGTACTGGGGACCCGGAATGAAATATGAGGCAACACAGTCTCCTAGGACTAATGGTATAGCGTGACATGGAATTTGGACACCAATACGCCATAGTTAAGTTAACCCCCTGTCCCAAAACAATCAGCCTGTCTAGACAGAGGGTTCTGAAAGCTCAGAAGAACAGCCCATTTTTCAGAAGGGTATGAATAAACCTCTGGTTCTGATGCACAGGAGCATATAAACATGTGTACGTCCACACACGTACGCGCCAGCATGTATACACACACACACACACACACACACACACACACACACACACACACACACACACACACACACACACACACACACACACACACACACACACACACACACACACACACACACACACACACACACACACAAAAAACGGTCTGTGTTCTCTGCTCTAGCTGTGTGTTCAGCTGGATCTCATCAGGGCTGTCCCTACACAGTGGGAAGGCCTCAGTGAATTGTCCGTCCTATGGTCCACACCATAATACATTTTAACAGGCCACCAGCTGGACCCCCAGTGAATCTGTCCTCCATATACTCACGACTCATTTATTTTTACTGCCAGGCTGTGGCTGCTGGCAATCACTCGGACACACACAGCAGCCCCCAGTAATATATCATATCACTGAACGTCTGTCTGCCCCTTCACTGTGTTCAACTCAGCAGGATATCTATACATTATACTGTACAGCCACAAGTCAGGGCTCAACGTAATCTATGCTGCCTTGTCTATTAATACTTAAGTGAAAAACTAAACAAAAACAACACAAATATGACAAATCTAAATAGTGTATTTCCCAGGAGTGGATATTCTGTTCCGAAACAAATCTGGGGGAAAAAGAACAGAAAACAAACACTCTTTAACTAATCGCTACATTCAAAAGTGTTTTGTGATTAACCCGCATGTGAGAGCTGGGATTCATTCGTGGGCTGTATTTTGCGACTTCCTGTGATAAGGACTACAGCCAATGTTCCCATGGGGCCTGGGTTCATGTCTGAGTCGGACCATAGGGGTCTAACACTAACACAGCACCATACTGCAGCTGGGACCAGGGCCAAAGACAACCACCAGGCCCTGATCCTATCTCCAGGGTCACAGGCCGGAACATTTGAGCATTCATCAAGGGGAAGCCATCGATAGCCCTGGCCTGTTTCCTCTTAGGTTCCAGATCTAAAAACCTTCTGCTTTCATCTGTTTGACTCCTCGTCCAGCAGAGCTACTCAGAGCTGCATTCACCAGGGGATAATCTAAGATGAAGCCTGGGACACCAGCTCATAGGCCTCAAAAAGGAAAGGTCTGAGAGGCAGGATATTAAAACTGATGATGACTGAGGAGAAAGGAGGGTGATCTCTTGACTAGGCCAAGTATTTGAACATGGCGGTTTATGAGAACATGTTGTTAGACAGTGTTAGGTATGACCGTACCTTAACCCTCCGTGGACTTGTATGCCATTCCACGAATTCTACAGGAACTGACAACTACTCCAAATGGTTTGTGACCTTTGACCTCTAGTATAAGTGTAAGTGACTCTTGAACTGTTTATTGTAGAGGACACGTTTCCTGAGAGTGTCAAAAGGTCGCATGAGAGAAATTCAGAAAAAAATGTTGAGCTCCACACTCAACAAACAATCTTGACCTGATCATAACCTTTACAAACGCAACAGATCTCAATAGATTGAAGTTGCCTACAATAGAATTTCACCCTGAACCAATTCAAAACATACATTATCCTAGTCCTTTAGTGTCCCAGTACAGCACATCAGTACTATTCCATGTTTCGATAGTGTCTTTGTTGGACGAGTTATGATAATCCATTTCATTCTGTTTCCTTGTAACATCGCCCTGCCAGACTGCTGTCTCACTGCTATCAAAATATTTAGAGAGAGTGAGAGCTCAGCCAAAACAGAAGACCTTAAGGGTGCAGGAAGACCCTTTCACCTTCCGTTTCCATGGACACGCATATACAGGTGAGGCCAGAACTGACACTTTGACCAAGGATGGATGACAGTGTTTTGATACTGATCGTCACATCCACCAGCTAAACCAACCTGTCACTCTGTTACTAGCCGGTGTAGACAAGAGATGACTCATAAATGTCTGAAATAAATATCAGGCATTAAAGTAAAGTATGGCAAGATACATAATTCTTTTTTTGAAAAGAGTCTGCTCTGCATTTCTGACCAGCATGTTTTGCTGAGAGAAGGTTAAAGAGAGTTGGATGGAGTCAATGATAGACAGGCAGAAACGTGGAGAAACCAATCAAATTATAGATGGTTGGATATCAATTCCATTTAAGAGGTTGATAGAATAAGCTACTTATTTAACTAGGCAAGTCAGATGAGAACACATTCATATTTACAATGACGGCCTACCCCGGCCAAACCCTAACCCGGACGACGCTGGGCCAATTGTGCGCCACCCTATGGGACTCGCAATCACTGCCGGTTGTGATACAGCCTGGAATCGAACCAGGGTCTGTAGTGACGCCTTTAGATTGCTGTGCCACTCAGGAGCTATACATAGTACAAGTTGTTTTACCTCTCCTAAAACACTGTCCCCTGCTGCAGCCACAGGTCTGTGTGAGATGGCTTCCTGCGGTGGTTTTGAAACAGAACATCTATAGTCAGCATAGTCATTTGGTGGGGACATATCCTGGTCCTAATCTTCATAGTCATCTTTATTATTCTGTTTGATAAGGAACACAGTCCAGAGACACTACTGTTTGTGTGGGTGACCTAATCCATAACTCATTCAGGATGAAAAAATGATTAATGAACTAGATAAGCCTGACAAGTATACTATAGCTTCGAGTTTTTGTTAACTCCTCATTCCTCTACATACAGTACAGCTATTGACTATCTAGCTGAATATATTTATCTTGACCCTAAACACATAGAATCCTGTCATAGGTCCCATACCTCTCAGAGAACCAAACACAGTTGAACCTATCGCTTAATGTTTATATCATTGATTATATACAGTACATGTATGTTTTCAGCACTTTCAGAGGACAGAATTACAGTTCACTCAACCCTCCTGCTGTGTTCGTTTCATGTTAAATAATTCTGTGTTCCCGGGCCAAAATGACCTCCCCATTATAGCTGGTTATAATATATATTATCACCTAATAGTCAGATCTTTTATCAACTTAAGTTCTTGTGAACATTACAAGTTTTGAAGTTCTATTTGCTATTTATGGCCTGTAGGCCTCATTGACCTGAGCTCATAGGATTTGTTTTTGTATGGATTATTTTGACTATAACAAACACTCAGATGAAACATATTGTGGTTTTTATCACAGATTACTTTGTGTCAAAGTTTAACAAGGACATTTGTTTTGAAACCATTTCAAATGTTTAAATAGTGGCATAAAATAACATCTGTTGTGTTCCTGGTCAAAACTGACCGGTATGATTTTATTAGCAAAGAAAGGACATAGGCCCCAAACTACACATGAAAACTTTACCATATTACAAAATTAATGTCTGAACACAAAAAAGAACAAAAGTAACAATAACCGTATTACTAACAATAACAAAAAACATTAAAATCTTCACAATCTGTCAATCAATGGTGGTTACATTTTGTGTGTTCTCATGCACATGTTTGACAATCCCTGGTGGTTGTTGCATGTGCCTTACAAATATATGCACTGCATTTATGGCACATAATGCTTGTTTTGACATCTCTTGGTGCACACAGATTGCACCTCTTCCTTTTGTCTCTCTGTCTCTGGCCTCCGTAGGTCTTTCTTCTGGCCCTTGTATATCTCACCAATCCAGCAGAGGATGGTGTTGGAAGAAGGTGTTGGCGCCTTTGAATGAGGGGTGCCACCATGGCTTTCCCCAACTCTTCTAGGAATGGTCTCCTCTTGAATAATTTCCTCTGCTTCCAGCCTGGATTCACCTCCATCCACACCACAAAGGCGTTGTAGGCCGACACATCTAGGATGTTGAAGAACACCATGGGCCAATGTGCCGTCATCCTCTTACAAGAGTATATGCCCGTAACCTGCAAAAGTGCAACGATCAGTAAATAAAAGAATGAGTACATACAAGTGATACTTCATGTGTTGCATAGCAAAGTGAAAAATTGCTCTCAAAGCATCATTTTAATTTATCACAGCTAAAACATACTTACATATTAATATGAATAGAATCCATATTGTTCTCAAATTCAAAACACGTCTCCCCTCCAAGTTGGTCATGTTTATCACTATACTTTTGATTGACTGTCAGGAACAGTTCGAAGCAGGATTCTATGTCATCAACCCGGGATATGGCGTATCTCGTTGGCCCTGGGCTCATCCTGATAACATTTCCAGCCGACAGCTGACCTCTCCTCTCAGGTAGGGATGAAGACCAGGACAAATTCCCCTTCTTTGACTGGAATGTAACAACAACCTCAGCAGGGCCCTCTTCCTCATCACTGGAATGTAACAACAACCTCAGCAGGGCCCTCTTCCTCAAAACTGGAATGTAACAACAACCTCAGCAGGGCCCTCTTCCTCATCACTGGAATGTAACAACAACCCCTCAAAACTGCAGGGCCCTCTTCCTCATCACTGGAATGTAACAACAACCTCCCTCTTCCTCATCACTGGAATGTAACAACAACCTCAGACCCTCTTCCTCATCACTGGATTGTAACAACAACCTCAGCAGGACCCACTTCCTCATCACTGGAATGTAACAACAACCTCAGCGGGACCCTCTTCCTCATCACTGGATTGTTCCACATCGGTTGTCTCTTGGTCTGGATCATATTCTGTGTTGTCTTCAACTTCTAACACTTCCTCCTCTAATGCATCTTCACTGTCAGTTTCCTGGCCTCTCTCCTCCTCACCAGTGTCATGATCAAAGAAATGATCAAGAGCCTCACATACAGTATATCGTTTGGTCATTGCGCTGCCATAGAATGAATTGTGAGCAAGGCCTCAAAAAAGCTTATAATATTGAAACAGTTATGCAATTGTTTGTGAGAATGCCAACAGGTGTGGTTCCCGTGGGGGAAAGATTCTGTTGGGGAAAGGTTCCCGTGGGGGGTTGCCATGGAAACCAAGAAATGGAGTGAGGTGTGTGTGCGTGTGTGCACAAACACACATGCATGTGGGGTCTGGGAGAGGAAGTGTGTCCATCTGATGAATGGGCATGTGCCTGAACTAAATTTTATACACTAATTGTAGTCTCACCCATTCATTTTTAATAACACCACAGGTGTACAAAGTTAAATAAAACACCCAAAATGCAATGAAAATCATCAAAATGTATTTGTGTGTTCAGATGCCCTGTGTGGACAAAGTCATGGAACCTTATGACAATCAGATGAAATGAACTACATTTTTCAGAGAGAAAACTCCCGGGTGGCGCAATGGTCTAGGGCACTGCATCGCAGCACTAGCTGTGCCACCAGGGACTCAGGGTTCGCGCCAAGGCTCTGTCGCAACCGGCCGCAAACGGGAGGTCTGTGGGGCGACGCACAATTGGCCTAGCGTCGTCCAGGTTAGGGAGTGTTTGGCCGGTAGGAATATCCTTGTCTCATCGCGCACCAGCGACTCCTGTGGCGGGCCGGGCACAGTGCACACTAACCAAGGTGACCAGGTGCACAGTGTTTCCTCTGACACATTGGTTCGGCTGGCTTCCGGGTTGGATGCGTGCTGTGTTAAGAAGCAGTGTGGCTTGGTTGGGTTCTGTTTCGGAGGACGCATGGCTTTTGACCTTCGTCTCTTCCGAGCCTGTAAGGGAATTGTAGCGATGAGACAAGATGGTAATTACTATCTTAAAAACTTTTAAAAAACGTGTAAATCGGTCCAATTTGACCAGAACACAACAGGCGGTATAATTTAATATAATTGCAACACTGCTGCCACAACACAATTTACCTTCAAAGTGGACCACACTCCTTATTCAAAGCAGTAAGTGAAGCAAATATACTGAACAAAAATATAAACGCAACATTAAATAATTTCTACGATTTCACTGAGTTATAGTTCATATATGGAAATCAGTCAATTGAAAAAAATTCATTAGGCCCTAATCTATGGATTTCACATGACTTGGCAGGGGCGCAGCCATAAATGGGCCTGGGAGGGCATAGGCCCACCCACTTGGAAACCAGGCCCACCCACTGGAGAGCCAGGCCAAGCCAATCAGAATGAGTTTTCTCCACAAAAGGGCTTGAATACAGACAGAAATACTCCTCAGTTTCATCAGCTGTCGGGGTGGCTTGTCTCAGACAATCCCACAGGTAAAGTGGTAAAGTTGGACGTACTATCAAATTCTCTAAAACGACGTTGGAGGTGGCTTCTGGTAGAGAAATTAACATTCAATTATCTGGCAACAGCTCTGGTGGACATTCCGGCTGTCAGCATGCCAATTGCACGCTCCCTCAAAACTTGAAACATCTGTGGCATTGTGTTGTGTGACAAAACTGCACATTTTAGAGTGGCCTTTTATTGTTCCCAGCACAAAGTGCACCTGTGTAATGATCATGCTGTTTAATCAGCTTCTTGATATGCCACAACTGTCAGATGGATGGATTATCTTGGCAAAAGAGAAATGCTTACTAACAGCGATTAAAACAAATGTGTGCACAAAATTTGAGAGAAATATGCTTTTTGTGCATATAGAACATTTCTGTGATCTTTTATTTCAGGTGATGAAACATGGGACCAACACTTTACATGATGCATTTATATTTTTGTTCAGTATATATTTACTAAAGTTAACCACATGGCCTCTACTGACATGACTAGCATATGATCATGCAGGGCAGTCAGAAAGATTCTCTAATGGTATGTGATGACTTCCGAATGGAACTTCTGGCAATGTGTTCCCACTAAGGACCTTCTAATTGTGGTTGGTTCAGCAGCTGTGTAGCACAGCAATTGGGATGTGGTGCACCAAGCCTCTGTTCCATTGCCTTTTCCCCCCACCAAAGAAGTTTAAAAATTGTGCATTTACAGTAGAGCTCCCCACACACAGCAAACAGTTCTATGTGATAGCCTACACATTTAACACTACACTCAAGGACCAATTAGTCTTCCAGGAATTCATCAAAGCTCTTGGCAACGTGATTAAACGGATGTGATTAAATGCTGGTTGACATACTGTACGCTTTTGTGATCGTGCGATCAATAAAATGGAGATATAAGCAGAGTACTATATCTCTGCTATAGCTCACATTGATTTCCTTGACAAAAATGTAACAACCATGCAAATATTATCCATTTCTGATGGTTAAATAATACTGTGGATATAGTCATATTAGCTCTGATGGATTGCATAAAGCTGAACCCTTTTCTCATGTGAAAGATCAGATAGACAGAATACACCCAAATACTCCACATATCTGCCTTTGCAAAACAGCTGTTTGTTTTTATACAATTCTTCTTCCCAAGGCATGTGTTGACAAGACACCACAGACAAATAAGTGAGCCTCATCGAGGGGGCTGAGAAGGACTCCCAGCAGTTCTGACTGCTGCTGCAAAGAGGGAAAATGAGAAACAGACAGTTCTTCTTTCAGAGCATATCAATCAACAGCCTTGGAAGCCAGCAGTTGTCTCTATCCTCTCTATCCTAGTACATGAGCCATTGAGCTACTTGTGTATTTGTAACCAGTAACTAATTACAGTACTTTGGGTTTATGGATGACATGATATAAGACATGACATGCAAATATTGTAGTTAGATTTCTGAACAATCTGGTATCTGAATCATATGTTCTGATGATCCATTTTAATGCCCCATATTATCTGTGCATGTGAGTTTGCGTTAGAGCCATAGCTCTGTCTTACCCCCAGCAGCTCCAAAACCCCGTGCCTCCGTCCCAGTCACATAAGGGTGCTCCCCTCACCCCTTCCTCCCCTGAGACAAGGCTGGACTAAGCAGCACTAGGCTCCCTGTCACTGGGCTGAGCCACTGGGAACCAGAGGGGGAGACCTCCAGGAGATCCACCAACTTTGGTCTCAGAGCATTTCGTATTATTCTGTACATAAATCCGAGACACTCCATTTAGTCTGATATGTTACGTTTTATATGGTATGTATTAATTTATGGATGTCCATCACCCATTTGGTGTGATATGTTATGAATTTGCAAAATGTACAATTTGTTACGAAATTGCAAAACATATGATATGTTGAGAATTTGCAAAATGTAAGATATGTTATGAATTCTATCTAGGTGTAGCTAGGTGGCTAAGGGTTAGGGTTAAGGTTACGCTAAGGAGTTAGGTTAAAGAGTTAAGGTTAGGGATAGGGATTCGGGGTTAGCTAACATGCTAAGTAGTTGCAATGTAGCTAAAAATTTGTAAGTAGTTGAAAAGCTAAAATGCTGAAGTTGTCCATGATGAGATTCAAACACACAACCTTTGGGTTGCTAGACGTTACACCCCGACCAACCACCCTAATTAACCATCTGTCTAATGTAACTATGCCAAATGTAACATATCACACTAAATGGAGTGTCTCGGATTTTTTCTGTACACTACTTGTTTTGGCCTGACTGTTTGACCTCTGACTAGGGGAGGGTTCTGCCAGGAGCTCTGGGACAACACGGAGAGGCCACAAGGATTCCTGAAAATATTGTTATGGTTTTCAACTTGACTCCCTGTTAGTATGTTCACAATGTGCAGTGGCATGTGTCCAAGTCCACAGAGGATGGAAAAAGCCCTGAAGCTATTGCTCTACAGAGGGAAAGACCCAGCTCCATGACTGATTGCCATGTCCTATAGCTGCAGGTAGAGGGGAGCAGGTGGGATGCCTGAACATTTCGTTCAATCTACTGCAGTGATGTCATCACAACATATCAGATATGCACTGAAGGCATTGAATGGCATGTCAGGAAAAAAAAGTTACCCCTCTGTGAATTTCCCATAGTAATTATGACAATGATTTACATCTACAGCAACTTAAGTGTGGGGACACAATGTCTCCCAACAAACACTGGCAAGGTGAGTGACCCCGTTAAATTACATTTAAATCCGATTTACTTCACTCCTTCACACCTCAGCACACATCAGCAAAACATGGGCTCAGGGCTGTGGGCTGAGAAAAAAAACAGAAGCTGAGTTAAATGAACCCCCTCAGGGACAAGATGGATTTTACATGAAGACAGGCAAGATATACTGCAGGTGAATAGATAGGGCTAGAGGAATCAGTGAGGGAGGCATTGCTTTATGAGAGCAGAGGAGGAAAAACAGAAGATAAGGAAGAACAGAGACAGATAAGAAGAATTTAAGGGAAACTAAAGGAGATAAGCTGTGGTTTACGTGAGGTACACTGAGGTAGACAGAGAGAGGAGAGGGAGATTGAACATGCAGATTATTCTCTAATTGTATGTTGTAAACGCTTGTCGACTCAGATTCCCATGCACTTGATGTTTTTACCCTCAGCATGACCAGGAGCGACCTTTCATCAGGGCAGCTGTAAAGAGTCTAATGAGCAAGGCTGTGAGCCCATACCCAGCCGAGACTTGTCCACAATTAGGAGAGATTAGGGGGCAGTGAAGGAGGGCAGGGGGAACAGGGGGGTAGTACCCCTCTCATTAGAGATGGCAGTCCTGATTGGACAAAACCTAAGTGATGCTCCTATTGCTAACTTACCCTTTTTCTGCTCTTACCATGGCAAACCACCTTTGTAGTCTCAACATCAGAACATAACCGGCAGTCCCTCTAACCACAGATATCATTGGGGTTGAGAAGTTCCTGCTGTGTATCTGCTGTGTCAGGACCCAATCCCCCGACGCACTTAGTCCTTGCAACAAGTGGATGGACACACCAATCGGGAGGGACATAGTGCTGCAGCTGTATATCCCGAGGCATCAGTCTTACACAAACCCTGATTATCTCTGGTCGGCTAGCAGATATAAAACAGAGACACCATGATTTATGAATACATGTTAAGGCACTGGAGAAGACTACCCAGCCAGGGCTTCTATTCTCACAGAGAGACAGACATGTGGACAAGACCATATACTAAGGCCATGCACATGAGGCCTATTATGATTTTTATAGAAGGAGCGAAAATAAATGTATAGTCTGTGACATCCATTCCATACGGGCCATATGCCATGGTGTGAGATTCAGTTATTTCTGATTTGAACAGTGGATTAGATTAATGGTCAAGGTTCATGCTTAATCAAATTGTCGTAATAAAGTGTGGGATAGTCAACACCCCAGCGCTATATCAATCTTTGTTTGTAGCGTGCAATTTCTCATTCTCATGTGGTTCTCATGAGCCCAGCCGAGTGGCTAGGGACTGAGAGGCCTCACACCTGCAGCCCCTTCTGGCTCTCACATTGGAGAGAAGAGAAACACTACCACCACATTTCCTGACTGGAGCAGCACTGTTGCTTCACATATTAATACGGGAGCCTACTGTACTAATATTAAATACAGAGCCAATCTAGTCATTAACAAACAGAATGACAAGCATTGACATGCTTGACAGCCATCCACATTGGGAAATAAATCATTAAATGGGGCACAAATCTTCCTCGATGTAGGAAAGCTTTAAGTGCTGAATTCTTCTCCTTCTCTAATGTTTTTCTTCTCTCCAAGTTAAAGCTTTTCAATAGGATTTAGTATTGAAGCATATATTTTTACAGTGCCAAAGGTACTGAGGCCAGAACACCATTTTCCTTGTTTTACATTCCGCAGTGCAGCGAGACACAGAGAGGGGAGACATATTTAGCAGCGGGAGGAAAAAGCATCATAGGATTTTCCTGTCAATCAACTGTCAGTCAAAGTCCTACCTGTCAGGGCTAGAGCGTGGAATGGTTTATTCTAGCAGTCAGTTAGTCCAGACCTTGACTTGACAGAAACATGTGGGTCACTGCGGTTTACTTACATCACCTCTAAATGGCCTGATGAATGTGGCGATGAGAGTTACCCTGTGTCCACAAACAGCATGTAACATTCCTGACTTTATTACCTGTGAGGTCAGCCATGGTAAACTGCAGCTCACCCTCAGACCTATAGGCTGGGTCCACATGTCGGGTTCACCTCTGACCTCTCTGCTCCCCTGGCATCTTCAGAGACAGCAGGGGGCCACACAAGTCAGCGCTGCTGCATAGATCCGGTCAGATTTTACACACACAGCACACACTCACTCAACGATGCTGCGGATATGACTGCTGTCTGTTCTCATCAGTCTTAACTGAGCACAAGACTGAATGGACTGAACAGCCCCCATGGTCTTTCTTTGTGGTCTTTCTTTCAAATAACAGGAGTAAGCCACAGTGCCTTCAGAAAGAATTCACACCTTGACTTTTTCCACATTTTGTTGTGTTACGAAGTGGGATTAAAATGTATTTAATTGTCATTTTTTGTCAACTATCTGCATAAAATACTGTAAGTATATAAAAGCTTTGCAAACCTGGATTGTAACATTATTCTTCTTAAAATTCTTCAAACTCTGTCAAGTTGGTTGTTTATATTTCAATGTCGTCTTTGTAAGCAACTCCAGTACATAATTGGCCTTGCGTTTTAGGTTATTGCCCTGCTGAAAGTTGGTTTTGTGTCCCAGTGTCTGTTGGAAAGCAGACTGAACCAGGACTTTGCCAGTGCTTAGCTCTATTCCTTTTGTTATTATCCTAAAAAAAATCTTGCTACTCTGTGCCGATGACAAGCATACCCATAACATGATGAAGCCACCACCATGCTTAAAAATATGAAGCATGTTACTCAGTGATGTGTTGTGTTGGATTTGACCCAAAGATAATGCTTTGTACTCTTTTCCATACTCTTTTCCTCTTTTCCATATTTCTATCAGTTTTACTTTAGTGCTTCATTGCAAACAGGATGCATGTTTTTGTATATTTTTATTCTGTACAGGCTTCCTTCTTTTCATTCTGTCAATTAAGTTAGTATTGTGGAGTAACTACAATGTTGTTGATCCATCCTCAGTTTTCTCCTATCACAGCCATTTAACTATGCGACTGGTTTAAAATCATCATTTTCCTCATGGTGAAAACCCTGAGTGGTTTCCTTCCTCTCCGTCAACAGTTAGGAAGGACACCTGTATCTTTGTAGTGCCTGCATGTATTGCTACACCATCCAAAGTGTAATTAATAACTTCACCATGCTCAAAGGGATATTCATTGTCTACCAATAGATGCCCTTCTTTGCGAGGCTTTGGAAAAACCTCCCTGGTCTTTGTGGTTGATTCTGTACTTGAAATTGTCTGCTCGACTGAGGGACCTTTACAGATAATTTTATGTGTGGGGTACAGAGATGAGGTAGTCACTCAAAAATCATGTTAAACACCTTTATTGGACACATAGTGAGGCCTTATGTACCTGACTTAAGCAAATGTTTACTGCTGAACTTATTTAGGCTAGCCATAACAAAGGGGTTGAATACTTATTGACTGAAGATATTTTCTTTTTTAAATGAATTTGTAAACATTTCTAAACACATAATTCCATTTTGACATTATGAGGTATTGTGTGTAGATCAGTGACACAAAATCCAAATGTAACCCATTTTAAATTCAGGCTGTGACAAAACAACGTGGAAAAGGTCAGGGGGTGTGAATACTTTCTGAAGCCACTTGTACATACTGTATGCGTACTACCAGTATCCTCTAGGCAAGGTCTTATCATTCCTCTGAGAGGTAGGATAGAGGTCACTCAGTTTTTACAACAAGTCAGGACTGGTACAGATGCCAAAACTATAAACCATATTTCTGATGAACACATGTATGGGGCATGAACCAGAGCCCGTGCTCTTGCATCAGACAAGGGGGCCTTTCCTGTGACACACACGTGTGATCTGGATGTGCTACATAGTCATCCTGATTAAGGGTTAAACACTGCTAACATCTGGACAGTTCATGTTAACATTAACATTATGGTCAGAAGTTATTTCCCAGAGAGAGCAGGCTCCTATAATAATGCTCATTAAACACTGTAAACCCACTGCAGTGAGACTCCCGACACACTTTCCCAGAACCGCCTCAAAGACCCAAATCTATTTATACGGTATGTTAAACAAAACATAACTTTGACTGCTTGCATTCAATCTGTGCAGATTGTATCAAATAAAAACAAATAAATTAAAAATAAATTCAATGTATTGAATAATAGGATTAAGAGGGAACTGTATCCTAAGGAAAAAAAGAAAAAATATAATTTATCTACCACATGCAGAGGGATCTGAAGTTATTGGCATCCATGATAAAGATGAGTAATACTGACTGTATAAAATCAATTATTCAAATACTGAGCTATATTCTATGCCCAAAAAAGGGGAAATTATATTATTTTATACTAATACAATTGTTCTAACAAAGAGATTTCATTTAAAAAGTAATATTTTTTTCTAGAAAAGAACAGCTACATGGACAGTTGAGAGGCAGGTTTTGACAAGTTATTGAACAGCTACATGGACAGTTGAGAGGCAGGTTTTGACAAGTTATTGAACAGCTACATGGACAGTTGAGAGGCAGGTTTTGACAAGTTATTGAACAGCTACATGGACAGTTGAGAGGCAGGTTTTGACAAGTTATTGAACAGCTACTTTGTAAAGAGACCTCTATTCATCAACTAATGAGGGCAAACAAAGATGGTGCAGACATTAACATCTGAAACAACTCCGCTTGACTACGGTTCTTCTATTCAGGCAGCCACTCCTGCAGCACACTGCCAGAATACTATCAATCCAGAATACTATCAATCCAGAATACTATCAATCCAAGGTAAGGCTTCTTCTTCTTGAAGAGAGCTTCTCCGAACAGACAAAACATTTAATTGAAAAGGCCATTATCCCAGCTGCAGAGTGACAGATATCTGAATGATTCCAGAATCCAAAAAGAAATCCAAACAAATGATCTGACGTGTCACCTCTTTAAAATGACAGACACAGTTGTGCTGTGTTCAGCACTCTTTAATAGTCAAAGGCCAAGTGCTCTTCATTAATAACCAAGCTGTTTAGATCAACAATAGATCAACAAAGAGAACTAGGGCTCTATTCTCTGAATAAAAGCTGGTGTTAACAGTCCTTCTACTCATCCCTCTCCTACAAGTAACCAAGAGCCCATCTCTCTCTGATGTCGGATCTTGATATTTTCTCCCTTCTATCACATTTTTCATCTATTTGAGATCATCACATCAAAGACACCAGAGTGAACTTCCCCTAAAGGTCGCGATGACAGTATAATGTGCATGGGAAAAGGAACATTTCTATTTTACAAAGAGACGCACCGAGATCATAAAAAATGAATACTGTAGCACTTGAATACTGTATTGATCTCTTTTGAATACTAAGCAGATGCACTTGAAACAATCGTCTGTATGGCTGGCACCTGTGAAGCTGTTTTCTCTGTGTGAGGTCCACATCTGAGAGACGTTGGTCAGAGTGTGTGTGTATGTGTGTCAACTCAAATCCAAGTTTATTTGTCACATGCACAGATCAGCAGATGTTAAAGCAGGTGCAGTGAAAATACTTATGTTTCTAGCTCCAGAAGTGCAGTAAATATTTAACAGTACAATACTAATACACAAATAATCCCAAGTAAAAAAGAAGACATAAGAGATGAACAAATATCAGAACGAGCAATATCAGAGTCCGGAATATAAATATGTGGTGTGTATCGACAGAATGGACAATATATACTGTAAGTAGGAAAAGGTATGCACAGCAGTAGTTATATAGGATGAGCTATGTCCAGAATACAGTATGTACATATAACGTGAGTAATCAATTAGCTTCATTTTTCAGAGATCAAATTTAATTTCAACAGAATAATGTTGCAGGAATCGTAATCGAATCCTTTTCAAACTACAGAAACAATTTACAGAACAATAAACATAATGTAAACATTATTAAAGTGCCCGGGGTCCAATGACTGTATGCACATAGGGCAGCAATTTCTAAGGTGCAGGGTAGAGTATCGGGTGGTAGCCGGCTAGTGACAGTGTCTAAGGTGCAGGGTAGAGTATCGGGTGGTAGCCGGCTAGTGACAGTGTCTAAGGTGCAGGGTAGAGTATCGGGTGGTAGCCGGCTAGTGACAGTGTCTAAGGTACAGGGTAGAGTATCGGGTGGTAGCCGGCTAGTGACAGTGTCTAAGGTACAGGGTAGAGTATCGTGACAGTGACAGTGTCTAAGGTGCAGGGTAAAGTATCAGGTGGTAGCCGGCTAGTGACTGTGTCTAAGGTGCAGGGTAGAAAATCGGGTGGTAGCCGGGCTAGTGACAGTGTCTAAGGTACAGGGTAGAGTATCGGGTGGTAGCCGGCTAGTGACGGTGTTGTTTGTTGTGTCATCAGCAAACTTGATGATTGAGCTGGAGACGTGCGTAGCCACGCGGTCATGGGTGAACAAGGAGTACAGGAGGGGACTGAGCTCCCCCTGTTGAGGATCAGTGTTACCTTCACAACCTGGGGTTGGCCTGTTAGGAAGTCTAGGACCCAGTTGCACAGGGAGGGGTTCAGAGTGAGTGAGTGAGTGAGTAGTGTGTGGTGTGTGTGTGTGTGAGGTCTCTGGCTGATATCTGAGGTATGTGTAACAGTATTCCTGTCGAGAGGCTCTAGATGATGAACCAGATAACCTGCAGTAAAACTGAACCAACCACAGGGCAGAGGACAGCATGGTTTTCCTGTCCCTACTATCTCTACAGCTCCCCCACCTCGACCACCACCACTACCACAATGTCATGCTTTAGGCCTATTCCTCAACATAGAAACCCAGTGTCCTCTCTCCTCTGACAGTGTGACCCAGCCAGACACTCAGTCTGAGTCTCGCCACTCTGTGCTGCTGATGGAGTGTGGTGTCCTGTCTGTGTGCCACGTCTCAGTGAGCTGCCACTGGAGTGTGGTGTCCTGTCTGTGTGCCACGTCTCAGTGAGCTGCCACTGGAGTGTGGTGTCCTGTCTGTGTGCCACGTCTCAGTGAGCTGCCACTGGAGTGTGGTGTCCTGTCTGTGTGCCACGTCTCAGTGAGCTGCCACTGGAGTGTGGTGTCCTGTCTGTGTGCCACGTCTCAGTGAGCTGCCACTGGAGTGTGGTGTCCTGTCTGTGTGCCACGTCTCAGTGAGCTGCCACTGGAGTGTGGTGTCCTGTCTGTGTGCCACGTCTCAGTGAGCTGCCACTGGAGTGTGGAGTCCTGTCTGTGTGCCACGTCTCAGCGAGCTGCCACTGGAGTGTGGTGTCCTGTCTGTGTGCCACGTCTCAGTGAGCTGCCACTGGAGTGTGGAGGACAGGTCTCAGCCTCACACTCTGTGCACTCAGGCTCTGAGCAGAACCATTTGTTCTGCAATTACACACATTGTAGTGTTTTGTGCACCACAGACCTGCACAATGTTGCGTAACAGTGAACAACATGAACACTCCTTAATTCTTGATTCATGTGGTCTTGAGTTGACGTACCCTACAGTATCTACTCTCTCAAACTGAACATTCTCTAAAAATTCTCGTTTTGGCAACTCCAATCAGTCCTGTTCATCCTGTTATAAGTGTAATGGTAATAATAAGTGAAATAATCTGTCTGTAAACAATTGTTGGAAAAATTACTTGAGTCATGCACAAAGTAGATGTCCTAACCGACTTGCCAAAACTATAGTTTGTTAACAAAACATTTGTGGAGTGGTTGAACAACAAGTTTTAAAGACTCCAACCTAAGTGTATGTAAACTTCTGACTTCAACTGTATATATATATATATATATATATAGGTACACATATACAGTACCAGTCAAAAGTCTGGACACACCTACAAATTCCATTTTTAAAAAAAACTATTTTCTACCTTGTAGAATAAGACATCAAAACTATGAAATAACACATATGGAATCATGGAGTAACCAAAAAAGTATTAAACAAATCCAAACATATTTTATATTTTAGATTCTTCAGTGTAGCCATCCTTTGCCTTGATGACAGCTTTGCACTCTTGGCATTCTCTCAACCAGCTTCATGAGGTAGTCACCTGGAATGCATTTCAGTTAACAGGTGTGCCTTGTTAAAAGTTAATTTGTGGAATTTCTTTCCTTCTTAATGCATTTGAGCCAATCAGTTGTGTTGTGACATGGTAGGGGTGGTATACAGAAATAACACTATTTGGTAAAAGACCAAGTCCATATTATGGCAATAACAGCTCAAATAAGCAAAGAGAAACGACAGTCCTGCATTACTTTAAGATATGTAGATCGAAGAACTTTGAAAGTGCAGCCGCAAAACCATCAAGCACTATGATGAAACTGGCTTTCATGAGGACCACCACAGGAAAGGTGAACAATCTAAAATCTAAAATATATTTTGATCAGTTTAACACTGATTTGGTTACTAAATTATTCCATATGTGTTATTTCATAGTTGTGATATATTCACTACTATTCTACAATGTAGAAAATAGAAGAAATAAAGAAAAACCCTTGAATGAGTAGGCATGTCCAAACTTTTGACTGGTACTGTATATACTCTGCCAAGTCTGTCAACGCCAGGCAAGTGGTGCCCTCTGAGATACATACAGAGCTTCCAGGGCTTTCAGACTCCTGGCAGACATTTTCATCAGAGCCAACATTTGGCCTCTGAACACACAATAATGCTCTGTGTCCTATAAAAACACTATCAGACTTTAACTGCCTCTTAAGTGCTACTTAAGCTGCCATTCACTGATGTTAATGGTAACATTCGAGTCATCTAGAAAACTCAAAAGACACTGAGTATACAAAACATTAGGAACAATTTCCTAATATATATTCAGAACAGCCTCAATTCGTCAGGGCATGGACAATACAAGGTGTCGAAAGCATTCCACAGGGATGCTGGCCCATGTTAACAATCCTTCTCACGGTTGTGTCAAGTTGGATGTCCTTTGGGTGGTGGACCATTCCTGATACACAAGAGAAACTGTTGAGTGTAAAAAAAACAGCAACATTGCAGTTCTTGACACACTCAAACCGGTGCGCCTGGCACCTACTACCATACCCCGTTCAAAGGTACGTAAATATTTTTTCTTGCCCATTCACCCTCTGAATGGCACAAGCCAAACACAATCCACAAATTCCTTCTTTAACCTGTCTCCTCTCCTTCATCTACACTGATTGAAGTGGATTTAACAGGTGACATCACTAAGGGTTCATTTCTTCACCTGGATTCACCTGGTCAGTCTTATGTCTTGGAAAGAGTTCCTAATGTTTTCTACACTGTTTATGTCAGTGGTTTTAATAGGAAAAGTGTATACTGTGATGATGACATGGAAAGGATACAAAGAGGGTAGACGCATAGTGGTGAACAGGAGAATTGGCTCGAAGAAACAGCCAATAGGAGCCAACATACTATCTAGAGATCCAGTTAAATGTTTGTTATGTCTCTAGATCATTTCATGGCCCCTAACTGTGAAATGCCCCACTGAAACCCTTGTTTCATGGAGCAATAATTGTGTTTTTTGCCTTTGTGTGTAAATGATTTCAGGACCGTAACGTTTATGTTAGCATTATGTGGCACCAATGGATGTGAAAATAAAGATATGTGCTGGATGCACATGTTTAGTGTAAAAATTACTATGATGACTGTCATCACCCACTGCCACAGGGCATCATAGTAATGTTAACACTAAACATGTACATTAAGCAATGCTAAATATAGAAACTGTAGTACAATGGAACTGGAACTGCAAAACACACACATCTGCCACGGCAGACTTGTATTGAGAGTGGAACACCTCTAATTAGTCCCCTAAATACAGAAACACACCACACTAACAAACATAGAGGAACCACATCAACGCAACAGGAAACAGAGAATCACATCCCACCACATGCCATCGCATGCCAAAGGAAGGAATTCACAGACAAAAGGCTGAGAGGAAGAGACCACAGTAATTACACCATGAGTGAATCTCAGTACAGAGTGTTGGTATGCATCAGGCAACACAACACTTGTATCCCGCAACAATGTTTCTCATCTTATATGTGAACATGTGATGACACAAAGTGCACCAGTCTGACAGTTCTGAGAAAGCATGATCACCACAACAGAAACTTGAATCATAATAACAGCCTATAATCAGGACACAGGATAGTATCCACCAGGGGGGCAACTTTGGTTTTTAGAAGGGGGGGACATCCAGTCGGATAAACAATCCAAACGTCTTACCCGACTGCTTGGAGGAGTCCGCATGGTCCTAAAGCACACCATTGCCTCATTTTGTATCACATTCCAATGATAAAACTGGGTGGGACGAAAATGCAATTTCAGAATATGGGGGGGGACATGCCCCCATCCCCAGTGAAAGTTGCGCCCCTGGTGTCCACACACGCACCATGGCTCTTATTTCTTCTCTTGTAGTGGATGCCTATTCTGGATAGTCTCCGAATTGCAAACAAGACATGGTGCTGTAGGAGAACTACCATTGGTCTCTACGTAAGTGAATTACAGAAACAGACAGCCATTATTGAACAGAGACATCTATTGGAAGCTTCATGTTATGGTCCCTTCTCAAATGGGCCATATTGTGTAACCTGTACTGTCTTTGCCTGCTAGGCCTGTAGCTGTCATTAGGACCTGTAAAAGTCCAGTGGTGAACTACAAATGAACTATCAGTGCCCATGTCAAGAGTTTCATCTATTTTCACATTTGTGTTTTTTCATCAGAAATTATTGCTTATGGGTACCTTCATGTGTGTCTAAAATAGTACTCTTCTCATATTGTTTTATAATAGATTTTAGATTTAGATTTTTGATGCAAAACACTATAAATCAATTGTTTAACTGGAATGGAATGTTGGTTGTCTCACCTAGATGAATGCACTAACACTAAGTCGCTCTGGATAAGAGCATCTGCTAAATGACAAATGTCAAATGGAAATATACAGATACAGATCTAATATTGCTGTATTTATTCATTTAATAAACATGTTTTTTAAATATTGATGTCACAAATGTATAATATGTACAGTTCTTTATTTAAAATATAGTTATTTGTCACATTTGACTGTTTATAACCTAGCAGTACTACTTATTTCTCTGAGAGTGAGGTGGATACAGTTGAAGTTGGAAATTTACATACAACTTAGCAAAATACATTTAAAATCAGATTTTCACAATTCCTGACATTGTGAAAATCTGATTTTAAATGTATTTTGCTAAGTTGTATGTAATCCGTGTAAAAAGTCCCCATTTTAGGTCACTTAGGGTCATCACTTTATTTTAAGAATGTGAAATGTCAGAATAATCATAGAGAGAATTATTTCTTTCAGCTTTTATTTCTTTCATCACATTCCCAGTGGGTCAGAAGTTTACATACACTCAATTAGTATTTGGTAGCATTGCCTTTAAATTGTTAACTTGTGTCAAATGTGTCAGGTAGCCTTCCACAAGCTTCCCACAATAAGTTGGGTGAATTTTGGCCCATTCCTCCTGACAGAGCTGGTGTAACTGAGTCAGGTTTGTTGGCCTCCTTGCTCGCACACGCTTTTTCAGTTCTGCCCAAAAACGTTCTATAGGGTTTAGGTCAGGGCTTTGTGATGTCCACTCCAAAACATTGACTTTGTTGTCCTTAAGCCATTTTGCCATAACTTTGGAAGTATGCTTGGGGTCATTTTCAATTTGGAAGACCCATTTGCAACCAAGCTTTAACTTCCTGACTGATGTCTTGAGATGTTGCTTCAATACTGTATATCCACATCATTTTCCTACCTCATGATGCCATATATTTGGTGAAGTGCACCAGTCCCTCCTGCAGCAAAGCACCCCCACAACATGATGCTGCCACCCCCATCATTCACGGTTGGAATGGTGTTCTTCGACTTGCAAGCCGCCCCCTTTTTCCTCCAAACATAATGATGGTCATTATGGCCAAACAGTTCTACTTTTGTTTCATCAGACCAGAGGACATTTCTCCAAAAAGTATGATCTTTGTCCCCATGTGCAGTTACAAACCGTAGTCTGGCTTTTTATGGCGGTTTTGGAACAGTGGCTTCTTCCTGGCTGAGCGGCCTTTCAGCTTATGTCGATATAGGACTCATTTTACTGTGGATATAGATACTTTTGTATTTGTTTCCTCCAGCATCTTCGCAAAGTCCTTTGCTGTTGTTCTGGGATTGATTTACACTTTTCACACCAAAGTACGTTCATCTCTAGGAGACAGAAAGCGACAGAACTCCTTCCTGAGCGGTATGACGGCTGCGTGGTCCCATGGTGTTTATACTTGCGTACTATTGTTTGTACAGATTAACGTGGTACCTTCAGGTGTTTGGAAATTGCTCCCAAGGATGAACCAGACTTGTGGAGGTCTACAATTCTTTTTCTGAGGTCTTGGCTAATTTCTTTTGATTTTCCCATGATGTCAAGCAAAGAGGCACTGAGTTTGAAGGTAGGCCTTGAAATACATCCGCAGGTACACCTACAATTGACTCAAATGATGTCAATTAGCCTATCAGAAGCCTCTAAAGCCATTATTTTCTAGAATTTTCTAAGCTGTTTAAAGGCACAGTCAACTTAGTGTATGTAAACTTCTGACCCACTGGAGTTGTGATACAGTGAATTATAAGTGAAATAATCTGTCTGTAAACAATTGTTGGAAAATGTACTTGTGTCATGCACAGAGTAGATGTCCTAACCGACTTGCCAAAACTATAGTTTGCTAACAGGAAATTTGTGGAGTGGTTGAAAAACAAGTTTTAATGACTCCAACGGTTATTTAAACTTCCGACTTCAATTGTATATAGCGTTTTGCAAAACAATATGTTTATTTGTCTCTCTGAAATTAAACAATTAAGTGATAGATTTACAAAAATATATACATGTCATTGAACAACCCCATGCCATGATGAAGTTATTTAAGAAATAAAAGCTAATTTACCAACATTTCTGAAAATGGATATATAGCATTTTGTAAAGAAACTCTTCATGTAGATCTCCTGCCACTGTAGGGGTTGCTTTAGGTCAGCCAGAACCAGTTGTGGTGCACGCACCTAGGCCAGTGGTCCATTCGGTGCCAATCACATGGCAATATAACTGCCACTCCATTCATGGGGTAATAGCCTAATAGTAGGACGGGGGTCTTCAGCTACAGTAGGACCCTGGGTGCCAATTGGTGACAGCTATCACTCACCACCCTGAACAATGGCGGCAAGTCTTTACGTGTGTGTGAGGAAGGGGAGGAAGGGGAGCTGGAGGGGGGATAGCTAGCTAGCTGCTGGTGTCTCCTCTGACGTTAAACAGAGAGGCTGACAGACAGAGAGAGAGCAGCAGGGGATCCCCAGTGAGTCTCTGTGAATGGCCTGAGTTGATTATTTCCTGAGGTTTAACCCTCCCTCTGTCCTTCAAAAGACGGATCAGCATGGGCAAGGCAAGTGACACGCTGCTTCACACCAGGCTAACCATTTACTCATACATCCAACACACAAAGTACACACTCTCCGGTCTTATCTACCGTTACATTCCAGTGTTTAATCGCTATATTGTAATTACTTTGCCACCATGGCCTATTTATTGCCGTACCTCCCTTATCTTACCTCATTTGCACACACTGTATTATTGACTGTATGTTTGTTTATTCCATGTGTAACTCTGTGTTGTTGTATGTGTCGAACTGCTTTGCTTTATCTTGGCCAGGTCGCAGTTGTAAATGAGAACTTGTTCTCAACTAGCCTACCTGGTTAAATAAAGGTGAAATATATATATTTTTTAATGAGGGCCCCTCACAGTCTACAACCTTGTTCTCAGAGCTGAAGAGTAAAAAAAAAATGTCTGGCCATCACAGAGACAGGAAAGACACTAAGCAGTGAGTGTATTTCAGTGAAATCACAGAACATGGCTGAGCTCAGAATAGCTTGATCAAACAAAGAGACAGAGCAGGTTGAAAGATGGGATTTGGATTGTCTGCCTTTTCCAGGATCATTTTCACAAAGGGGTCAGGTCTTCAACAGCAGGCTCTCCTTTCTCTGTCAGGTAGCTGTGGAGTGAGAGCCCTGGGATAAAGGGAGCAGGGCTGGGTCCTCGCCTCCACACTTCATCCCATAATATATCATGTCTGTCAGGGAGGTATGCGTTCTCACCACAGCCCTCTGGGATGCAGAGTCCAGGTCTGGCTAACGGATGAGCAGCTACAGGGAGGATCACAGGAGGCCTGTATCTCCTCTCACACTGAACAACCACATCAAAGCACATAGATGTCTATGCTGTACTGGTACTTTTCACTGTTCTTTAGATGCAATCTAGCTGTGACCACTATGTAGGATGTTAACCCTGGACCCTTAAATCAAATCAAATCAAATCAAATCAAGTTTTATTTGTCACATACACATGGTTAGCAGATGTTAATGCGAGTGTAGCGAAATGCTTGTGCTTCTAGTTCCGACAATGCAGTAATAATCAACAAGTAATCTAACTAACAATTCCAAAACTACTGTCTTATACACAGTGTAAGGGGGTAAAGAATATGTACATAAGGATATATGAATGAGTGATGGTACAGAGCAGCATAGGCAAGATACAGTAGATGGTATCGAGTACAGTATATACATATGAGATGAGTATGTAAACAAAGTGGCATAGTAAAAGTGGCTAGTGATACATGTATTACATAAGGATGCAGTCGATGATATAGAGTACAGTATATACGTATGCATATGAGATGAATAATGTAGGGTAAGTAACATTATATAAGGTAGCATTGTTTAAAGTGGCTAGTGATATATTTACATCATTTCCCATCAATTCCCATTATTAAAGTGGCTGGAGTTGAGTCAGTGTCAGTGTCAGTGTGTGTGGGCAGCAGCCACTCAATGTTAGTGGTGGCTGTTTAACAGTCTGATGGCCTTGAGATAGAAGCTGTTTTTCAGTCTCTCGGTCCCAGCTTTGATGCACCTGTACTGACCTCGCCTTCTGGATGATAGCAGGGTGAACAGGCAGTGGCTCGGGTGGTTGATGTCCTTGATGATCTTTATGGCCTTCCTGTAACATCGGGTGGTGTAGGTGTCCTGGAGGGCAGGTAGTTTGCCCCCGGTGATGCGTTGTGCAGACCTCACTACCCTCTGGAGAGCCTTACGGTTGTGGGCGGAGCAGTTGCCGTACCAGGCGGTGATACAGCCCGCCAGGATGCTCTCGATTGTGCATCTGTAGAAGTTTGTGAGTGCTTTTGGTGACAAGCCGGATTTCTTCAGCCTCCTGAGGTTGAAGAGGCGCTGCTGCGCCTTCTTCACGATGCTGTCTGTGTGAGTGGACCAATTCAGTTTGTCTGTGATGTGTATGCCGAGGAACTTAAAACTTGATACCCTCTCCACTACTGTTCCATCGATGTGGATAGGGGGTGTTCCCTCTGCTGTTTCCTGAAGTCCACAATCATCTCCTTAGTTTTGTTGACGTTGAGTGTGAGGTTATTTTCCTGACACCACACTCCGAGGGCCCTCACCTCCTCCCTGTAGGCTGTCTCGTAGTTGTTGGTAATCAAGCCTACCACTGTTGTGTCGTCCACAAACTTGATGATTGAGTTGGAGGCGTGCGTGGCCATGCAGTCGTGGGTGAACAGGGAGTACAGGAGAGGGCTCAGAACGCACCCTTGTGGGGCCCCAGTGTTGAGGATCAGCGGGGTGGAGATGTTGTTGCCTACCCTCACCACCTGGGGGCGGCCCGTCAGGAAGTCCAGTACCCAGTTGCACAGGGCGGGGTCGAGACCCAGGGTCTCGAGCTTGATGACGAGCTTGGAACAGCATTCTCACATAGGTATTCCTCTTGTCCAGATGGGTTAGGGCAGTGTGCAGTGTGGTTGAGATTGCATCGTCTGTGGACTTATTTGGGCGGTAAGCAAATTGGAGTGGGTCTAGGGTGTCAGGTAGGGTGGAGGTGATATGGTCCTTGACTAGTCTCTCAAAGCACTTCATGATGACGGAAGTGAGTGCTACGGGGCGGTAGTCGTTTAGCTCAGTTACCTTAGCTTTCTTGGGAACAGGAACAATGGTGGCCCTCTTGAAGCATGTGGGAACAGCAGACTGGTATAGGGATTGATTGAATATGTCCGTAAACACACCGGCCAGCTGGTCTGCGCATGCTCCTTAAAGACCTTTGAGAGGTCATCTTTATTTTATTTTATTTTACCTTTATTTAACTAGGCAAGTCAGTTAAGAACAAATTCTTATTTTCAATGACGGCCTAGGAACAGTGGGTTAACTGCCTGTTCAGGGGCAGAACGACAGATTTGTACCTTGTCAGCTCGGGTGTTTGAACTTGCAACCTTCCGGTTACCAGGCAGAATATCTCAATGGGCTTTGAATACAGCGTGTGCGTGTGTGCGTGCCCTGTATATTCCACAGACCACCTCAGTCCCTCTCAGCCCTGTGACAGCACCCACCAAATGGTCTCCAGCTGTGCTCACACCTCATTGAGAATGTGTGTTCCCAGAGTCTCCAGCTTAAGCAGACAGACAGATGGAAGCTATCAGATCAGCCATCGTAGACAGCTTGCAGTAAGTATATCAGTACTGGACCTGCCCCATCAGAGGAAAGCCCTGTGTGATTGTCATCTGTTGTTGGCGTGTTTAACATCTTGTGAGAGAGCTGTGAGATCCCAGACAGACTGGGCTGGGTCTTGTTAGGGCACTTCATAAAGGGGACTCCTATTGTTCTCCACTTGCTGTACCTTTGAACTTGGGGGAGTGCCGATGTTGGCTACCAATCTAGGGTGTCTGAGAAGCCATAGACTGTATGAGAGACATGAGACTCTGGTGAAAGCCAAGCTCTTGAAGGAATTTCCTGTCGTGCGTAGTGGTCAGAAAAACAACAACATCCTCCACTCTAACGCACTGCTTTGACGGCTTGACTTCCACAACTGCTGCTGATAACATAATGGCAACATGGCAACTGTTGATGTAAGGAGATTCCCATTCATTCGTAGGGAAATGTGATCCCTCAAGTTGAGTTCAGTGAGAATGCGAAGAGATTGGGTTGATATAATAACACTTATCTGAGGTAAAATAAACAGAAATGTGTTTTTAATCAATTGACAAACTGCTCTCTTTTTCAATCGATTTTCAGTTTCCCTGCTCATAAGATACCTGCTCTACTTACTACTGCCTATTAATCCACTGTGTGTGAAGCACTGTTATTATAGCACAGAGTGATACTGTAAATGCTGTCTGCTAGTGATAAGGTAGAAGTAGTTCAACAGGGCTTGTATAATGGAAGTAGATGGAGGGGGGCCAGAGATACATACAGACACAGACAGGAACAGCAGGACATACTGTATGAACTACATTAAACAGAGAGTGCTGTACTCACCATACTGGCAACTGGGCCCATTGAAGCCAGCAGGACAATCACAGAGCTGGGAGCTGGAGCGGGATCCCTCCCGACACTGGCCCCCGTTGAAGCACACGCCGTAGCTGCACACCGCTGGAGAACAGCACCGGGATGGGATGGACAGGGTGAGAGATGGAGAGAAAGAAAGAGAAGAGATGAGAGGAGCAGAAACACCTGGGTGCTGTCACAGGATGTCAACATTTGCAGTTCAGGACAGTTTGACCTCATTCTATCAGGGCCTCGTCAGCGCCCTGTTAACACCAGATTGCAAAGGGAATTTAATGCTCCTGATGTTAAACAAACCACACTAAAAGGGCTCCCTCCACCAGTTAGCTCCCTGAAAGAAGGAGGGTGGATGTCAGGCACATTGCCCGGAGAAAAACCCTTAATCTGAATGTTTTTCTGGCGGGGGGAGGGGGGTGAATCAGCTGAGATGATTTATCCCTGAGTGAGATAAACAGGCTACATCTTTGCTAAAGGACATACAGTAGTCAACCCCCTACCCCCATCTCTCTCTCACTGGCATGTGTAAGGATCTTACGCAAGATAGTTCTCATGTAATACCATATGACCATCTATCAAAACTGGTATAGTAAGGTCACATAGCGATCTGCCCTTAAACTGAACATATGGCCCATGTCTCCACACAGACAAAGATCATGCATCCAGTAGTATTAGTGTAAGATGAGGCAGAGAACCACAGGGTGAATCAATCTAGGACAGCGAATGGTTAAATCTAGTAAATCTTAGTACTTCCGGCGCCGACAGAGATGGCCGCCTCGCTTCGCGTTCCTAGGAAACTATGCAGTTTTTTGTTTTTTTACGTGTTATTTCTTACACTAGTACCCCAGGTCATCTTAGGGTTCATTACATACAGCCGAGAAGAACTACTGAATATAAGATCAGCGTCAACTCACCATCAGTACGACCAAGAATATGTTTTTCGCGATGCGGATCCTGTGTTCTGCCTTACAACCAGTGCAATGGAGTGGATTACATGCAGCGACCCAAAAAAACGACTCAGAAAAAGAGGGAAACGAAGCGGTCTTCTGGTCAGACTCCGGAGACGGGCACACCGTGCACCACTCCCTAGCATTCTTCTTGCCAATGTCCAGTCTCTTGACAACAAGGTTGATGAAATCCGAGCAAGGGTAGCATTCCAGAGGGACATAAGAGACTGTAACGTTCTCTGCTTCACGGAAACATGGCTAACTGGAGAGACGCTATCCGAAGCGGTGCAGCCAGCGGGTTTCTCCACGCATCGCGCCGACAGAAACAAACATCTTTCTGGTAAGAAGAGGGGCGGGGGCGTATGCCTTATGACTAACGTGACATGGTGTGATGAAAGAAACATACAGGAACTCAAATCCTTCTGTTCACCTGATTTAGAATTCCTCACAATCAAATGTAGACCGCATTATCTACCAAGAGAATTCTCTTCGATTATAATCACAGCCGTATATACCCCCCCCCAAGCAGACACATCGATGGCTCTGAACAAACTTTATTTAACTCTCTGCAAACTGGAAACGATTTATCCGGAGGCTGCATTCATTGTAGCTGGGGATTTTAACAAGGCTAATCTGAAAACAAGACTCCCTAAATTTTATCAGCATATCGATTGCGCAACCAGGGGTGGAAAGACCCTGGATCATTGTTACTCTAACTTCCGCGATGCATATAAGGCCCTGCCCCGCCCCCCTTTCGGAAAAGCTGACCACGACTCCATTTTGTTGATCCCTGCCTACAGACAGAAACTAAAACAAGAGGCTCCCACGCTGAGGTCTGTCCAACGCTGGTCCGACCAAGCTGACTCCACATTCCAAGACTGCTTCCATCACGTGGACTGGGAGATGTTTCGTATTGCGTCAGACAACAACATTGACGAATACGCTGATTCGGTGTGCGAGTTCATTAGAACGTGCGTTGAAGATGTCATTACCATAGCAACGATTAAAACATTCCAAAACCAGAAACCGTGGATTGATGGCAGCATTCGTGTGAAACTGAAGGCGCGAACCACTGCTTTTAATCAGGGCAAGGTGTCTGGTAACATGACTGAATACAAACAGTGCAGCTATTCCCTCCGCAAGGCTATCAAACAAGCTAAGCGCCAGTACAGAGACAAGGTAGAATCTCAATTCAACGGCTCAGACACAAGAGGCATGTGGCAGGGTCTACAGTCAATCACGGACTACAGGAAGAAACCCAGCCCAGTCACGGACCAGGATGTCTTGCTCCCAGGCAGACTAAATAACTTTTTTGCCCGCTTTGAGGACAATACAGTGCCACTGACACGGCCTGCAACGAAAACATGCGGTCTCTCCTTCACTGCAGCCGAAGTGAGTAAGACATTTAAACGTGTTAACCCTCGCAAGGCTGCAGGCCCAGACGGCATCCCCAGCCGCGCCCTCAGAGCATGCGCAGACCAGCTGGCCGGTGTGTTTACGGACATATTCAATCAATCCCTATACCAGTCTGCTGTTCCCACATGCTTCAAGAGGGCCACCATTGTTCCTGTTCCCAAGAAAGCTAAGGTAACTGAGCTAAACGACTACCGCCCGTAGCACTCACATCCATCATCATGAAGTGCTTTGAGAGACTAGTCAAGGACCATATCACCTCCACCCTACCTGACACCCTAGACCCACTCCAATTTGCTTACCGCCCAAATAGGTCCACAGACGATGCAATCTCAACCACACTGCACACTGCCCTAACCCATCTGGACAAGAGGAATACCTATGTGAGAATGCTGTTCATCGACTACAGCTCGGCATTCAACACCATAGTACCCTCCAAGCTCGTCATCAAGCTCGAGACCCTGGGTCTCGTCCCCGCCCTGTGCAACTGGGTACTGGACTTCCTGACGGGCCGCCCCCAGGTGATCCTCAACACTGGGGCCCCACAAGGGTGCGTTCTGAGCCCTCTCCTGTACTCCCTGTTCACCCACGACTGCGTGGCCACGCATGCCTCCAACTCAATCATCAAGTTTGCGGACGACACAACAGTGGTAGGCTTGATTACCAACAACGACGAGACGGCCTACAGGGAGGAGGTGAGGGCCCTCGGAGTGTGGTGTCAGGAAAATAACCTCACACTCAACGTCAACAAAACTAAGGAGATGATTGTGGACTTCAGGAAACAGCAGAGGGAACACCCCCATCCACATCGATGGAACAGTAGTGGAGAGGGTAGCAAGTTTTAAGTTCCTCGGCATACACATCACAGACAAACTGAATTGGTCCACTCACACAGACAGCATCGTGAGGAAGGCGCAGCAGCGCCTCTTCAACCTCAGGAGGCTGAAGAAATTCGGCTTGTCACCAAAAGCACTCACAAACTTCTACAGATGCACAAATCGAGAGCATCCTGGCGGGCTGTATCACCGCCTGGTATGGCAACTGCACCGCCCCCAACCGTAAGGCTCTCCAGAGGGTAGTGAGGTCTGCACAACGCATCACCGGGGGCAAACTACCTGCCCTCCAGGACACCTACACCACCCGATGCTACAGGAAGGCCATAAAGATCATCAAGGACATCAACCACCCGAGCCACTGCCTGTTCACCCCGCTGTCATCCAGAAGGCGAGGTCAGTACAGGTGCATCAAAGCTGGGACCGAGAGACTGAAAAACAGCTTCTATCTCAAGGCCATCAGACTGTTAAACAGCCACCACTAACATTGAGTGGCTACTGCCAACACACTGTCAATGACACTGACTCTACTCCACCCACTGCTATTGGGAATTGATGGGAAATGATGTAAATATATCACTAGCCACTTTAAACAATGCTACCTTATATAATGTTACTTACCCTACATTATTCATCTCATATGCATACGTAGATACTGTACTCTATATCATCGACTGCATCCTTATGTAATACATGTATCACTAGCCACTTTAACTATGCCACTTTAGGTTTACATACTCATCTCATATGTATATACTGTACTCGATATCATCTACTGTATCTTGCCTATGCTGCTCTGTACCATCACTCATTCATATATCCTTATGTACATATTCTTTATCCCCTTACACTGTGTATAAGACAGTAGTTTTTTGGAATTGTTAGTTAGATTACTTGTTGGTTATTACTGCATTGTCGGAACTAA
This sequence comes from Oncorhynchus tshawytscha, assembly GCF_018296145.1. Taxonomy (NCBI): domain Eukaryota; kingdom Metazoa; phylum Chordata; class Actinopteri; order Salmoniformes; family Salmonidae; genus Oncorhynchus; species Oncorhynchus tshawytscha. The sequence continues at coordinate 40,048,958 of NC_056435.1, read as the reverse complement.
AAGCACAAGCATTTCGCTACACTCGCATTAACATCTGCTAACCATGTGTATGTGACAAATAAAATTTGATTTGATTTGATTTGAAATCCCCAGAGTCAAATTCCTTCTCTCATTAAGACGTGTGAAATTTGTGGAATCTAGGGGGGAATTAGAAAACACCTCAAACCACTGGGTAGCCAAGCCACGTGAATCCAGCACAGAGGTGTAGGCATCGCATTCCATACAGTCACATAACTCACATTCTATCTCTCCTTCACCTCCAAGCGTGTGTGTGCGTGTGTGTGTGTGTGTGTGTGTGTATGTGTGTATGTGTGTGTGTGTGCATGCATGCATGCATGCATTAAGAAGGGTGTAGTCTTAGAAGGATTGGCGCTTGTGTTTTCTCACACCCATATTGGCAGTGGCAGGAATTAGGCTCAGACAGATATGTAAAGTCACCTAATCATGTCAGGAATGCCCGCTCTCATCCCATCCCTCCTCAGGTGTAGAGATGCAGTGTCTATCAAAATGTATTTCATTGCTCATCTAATCCAATTGGCAACTGGAAGACCAATTTCCAATCCCTCTCCTTTTTGAAGCCATATATGAGCCTGTTATTAGTTGTAACGACATACCAGCCAAAGATCCGAGGTGGTGCACAGTTCAACATTAGCAATAAAAATGATTGACAAGATATTCAAGTTTTTTTTAAGCGACAACAAAAGGAGAAAAGGGTTTGACAGTCTATAAATACCTTCCTCGAAAAACGATTAAAACCAAATTATGTCCAATATGTAATTTTATGTCGTCATCTCGACAGGTGGTTTCTCTAGCTATTAGCTGCCGTGTGTCATAGAAACAGCAGCTCCTCTCAATTCCGGACAGCTTCATAATGAGCAGCCATTCATCTCACTCACATCCCACAGGTGGGTGACATCAGCAGGAGAGGAGACAGAGATGGGACAATTCATCTAAAGAAAACAGATGGTTCTGTCACTGATCTCCATTGGAAGTACTGTAACCACTAGCAATGCAAGTTAGTAAGAGGCTGGCCCAGCAGACCTGGCGGGAACCTGCTGTGAAATCAATGACTGTATATCCCTGTAATCTAATCGTAAAGTGACTTTCATGTCCCCACACACTGTTCTGCTGTATCTATAGTACAGCGTACAGTAGGATTACTGCTGTTCTGACCAGGCTATGAGGTGCTGAGAGCAAAATTACATGACTATAGGAAGCAACATTATTTTATGTTTAACAAGTAGCCACTTCTTTAATGACCTGAGAAAACCACTGGCAAGGAAACAAGGGGTCAAACAAACCTGAAGTTTTCAAAATGCCACAAGACAAACAAGAGGATTGTCTTTTTCCCCCTCCATAAATGGTAGACATAGACTTTTTGGCAGCTAACTAGGGAGGGCATTTTTGGCCTGCCCTTGTTGCCCACTCCTTGCCCCTTACACTGCTTAATCTCCCTTGAAATAATGCCTTAACTTGCCGTGCAGTGTGGCGAACGGCGTAAGACTCACTCTCATCTGTCTCTGTGATTGCCTTCACTCTGTAACAAAGACACCTTGTCTGAGGGGATTATCTGCTTCCACAGAGACAGAGGGCTCTATTTTCGTTAAGGAGGCGCAAGTGTAAAACTCACGTCAGTTTGCAATTTCGTCATGTAAAAACTGGCGCACTGGTATTTTCCAGCCCTAATGCCAGGTTCAGCAATTTACCTGACTAACATCAGCTCGCTTGCGCTGAGGTGGGAGGGGTGGCAATCAGGGGTTGGAACCGTTTGAGGGAACAGAAAATAACCCGAAAACCAGAAAATAACAAAACATTTAGAGGAACAGAACCAGAACAGAAACAAAGTGATCTCTACTGTTCCAGAACAGAACCGTTATTTTCAAATCTGGAGACCCTGCACATATCTGACCAATTAAATACGTTTAACAACCAGTTTTCCTGTTTCATAGCAAGCTGCTCTATCTGTGCTAATTATTGGGGTAAATTAGGAAAAAACAATGAGCTAAATGTAAAAACAATGTTGATTTTACAGTTAATAAAACATGTATGAAAAGGAACAATATGAACAGATATATATGAACAGTGCTTATTGACTACATTTGGCATGTCCATGACCAGACTATAATTTACAGTAGGCCTAGGCCGTATATCAGTGTGAATTCTATAGCCTATGTTTAACAAAGTATTTCCATATTGAAGAAAAGCAATTACAACAATGTGGACTGCAAACATGTTCAACATACAGTATTTAGCAAATATGCGGCAGGCTATTTAACGAACTAGGCTACAATGGTCTAACATTAGAATCAGAGTTGATGACAACGCAATACATGAAAGACTGTAAATATATAACTTGAAGCAACCACATAATTAGGCATGGAGCACGTTCTGATTGACCAGTGAGGGACCAAGCCTCAACACACCCACAACTTGTTCATTAATCAAAACCCAGCCCTTTCGCACCACCGCCAGCTACTGCATCCATACTTCCAGTTGTGAAAATAGCACAAAAGTTTGACACACCCCTGAACCTATAAGCGGTATGGTTTAACACTGCATTAGGTTTGCTCAAATAGAGCCCACAGAGGGAGGTCAGTGAGTCGCACCGCTACCGGATGGATGCTGGAGTCCAAGGAGCAGGTGTCACCAGCTCAGCCTCTGACAGGGCCTACACATCACATCATTGGCAGTTTCTCTCTATAGTCTACGATAAGGCTCTGCTTGTTTAGGCTGTGTGGATCTGTTTAACGCCCAGAGTGAGAAAGAGGGGGAGCAGACTTACAGTAATTGTTAGGCACAAAAGCCCCAGCCGCCAACTGTTTGGGTTAGTAATCGGTACGCACGTAGCGCAGCACTGTAGTTTGAGGCAGCAAGACATGTTCTGCTTTGCAGATACATGTGCCAAAGCAAAGGGTTCTCACAGGAGCCAGGCCAGGGGCAGCACTGTCAGATGGTCCTCGTCATCAGAACAACTTTAAATGTCACTCAGAAATGGTTCCAGGGCATTCCAAAAATGTGTAATTATCCATGCTTTGCATAAAATCTCTTATCATTTACCATTAAAATATTTCAAGCCTGTATCCTAAATCACTTATCTTAGTATGTATTTGATGGATTTCTCTGAATAGGGAAATCTCTTAAGGTAGGATATGCAGACTGCATGTGAAGTGGAAAAACCTGGTGGCTAAACTGAATGAATCAGAATGTCTCACTGTCTGGGAGTGTCGGTCACATCACATCTTGTGTCAAGATAACCAGTACTAGACTCACATGGGTGGAGGAGTATATTTGTGGTACATTTGACACTCCTGCTTTTCATACACTGTGTTTACCATGGACATGTAAAACCCAGATGAAAACATCCCAAGACAATGAGCTTGTGTAACGGGGTTCTTCCGTCGAAGGAGAGGCGGACCAATACGCAGCGTGGTTGAAGTTCATGGTTTTTTAATAAGAAAAACTATACATGAACAAACTACAAAACAATAAATGTGAAAACCCGAAACCAGTCCCGTGTGGTACAAACACTGACACAGGAGACAATCACCCACAACACCTAACACCCAGCTACCTGTTTGGTGTTTGGACAATGACTAACACCTGCCTCTGATTGAGAACCATATCAGGCCAAACACAAAAACAGACAAACTAGACACACAACATAGAATGCCCACTCAGATCACACCCTGACCAAACAAAACATAGAAACATACAAAGCAAACTATGGTCAGGGTGTGACAGTACCCCTCCCCAAGGTGCGGACTCCGGCCGCAAAACCTGAACCTATTGGGGAGGGTCTGGGTGGGCATCTGTCCGCGGTGACGGCTCTGGTGCTGGACGTGGCCCCCACTTCACCATAGTCTTAGTCCGACTTATTGTCCGCTTCCGTGGCCTCCTAACCACGGCGACCCTTCTAAATGACCCCACTGGACAGAGGGGCAGCTCGGGACAGAGGGGCAGCTCGGGACAGAGGGGCGGAAGCTCTAGCGCCTCTGGGCTGAGGGACTCCGGCAGCGCCAGACAGGCGGGAGACTCCGGCAGCGCCGGACAGGCGGGAGACTCCGGCAGCGCCGGACAAGCGGGAGACTCCGGCAGCGCTGGACAGGCGGGAGACTCCGGCAGCGCTGGAGAGGAGGAAAGCTCTGGCAGCGCCGGACAGGCGGGAGACTCCAACAGCGCTGGACAGGAGGAAGGCTCCGGCAGCACTGGACAGGTGGGAGCACCTGTAGGGATGAGACGGAGAGACAGCCTGGTGCGGGGGGCTGCCACCGGAGGGCTGGTGCGTGGAGTGGTACCGGATAGACCGGACCGTGCAGGCGCACTGGAGCTCTTGAGCACCGAGCCTGCCCAACCTTACCTGGTTGAATGCTCCCGGACGCCCTGCCAGTGCGGCAAGGTGGAATAGCCCGCGCTGGGCTATGCAGGCGAACCGGGGACACCATGCGCAAGGCTGGTGCCATGTAAGCGGCCCAAGGAGACGCACTGGAGACCAGATGCGTAGAGCCGGCTTCATGGCACTTGGCTCGATGCCCACTCTAGCCCGGCCGATAAGCGGAGCTGGTATGTACCGCACCGGGCTATGCACCCGCACTGGGGACACCGTGCGCTTCACAGCATAACACGGTGCCTGCCCGGTCTCTCTAGCCCCCCGGTAAGCACAGGAAGTTGGCACAGGTCTCCTACCTGGCTTCGCCACACTTCCTGAGTGCCCCCACCCAATAATTTTTGGGGCTGACTCTCGGGCCTCCATCCACGCCGCCGTGCTGCCTCCTCATACCAGCGTCTCTCCGCCTTCGCCGCCTCCAGCTCTTCTTTGGGGCGGTGATATTCTCCAGGCTGTGCCCAGGGTCCTTTTCCATCCAATATCTCCTCCCATGTCCAGAAATCTGGATTACGCTGCTGCTGCTGCCGCTGCCTGTCACCACGACGCTTGGTCCTGTTGTGGTGGGTGATTCTGTATTTGTGAGAGTGGTTAGTGTTTTGTTGGGTTTTCTCGCTGTCCTAGTATTTCACAATAGGGTACTATTTTGTTTTATAGTTACACCTGTGTTTGGGTATACTATTTTGTTCCTGTGATTTTTTGGACATTAAAGCGTGTTTTTCCCCGCATCCTTTGCTCTCTGCGCCTGACTCCACACACATTCACTCATTGAGCGTTACAGCTTGGTCCCTGTGACACTGAGACACCATGCCATGCTTGTTTATACACGTTTGTTTATGTCTTTGACCAGTGACATAGCTGTTCCCAGGATGCAGTGTTTCTGCACACAGACAAAAGACCACCCATGGACAGCCAATCTCCTCGTCCCGTTACTGGGTCTGCTTCAAGTGTACATCCGCCAGCCTGGTCTTTCCCGCCACAAAAGGGGGCCAGTTCCCATTCAGCAGTTAACGAGGGCTCAAACTGGTGGCACCATTGTCCCTGCTCTTCATCCCCTGTCACAAAACAAATTGTTGCCATCAATCAACATAACTGCCCGCTTCTACTCTTGACCGTCCCAGTCCACTCTCCAGCCAGCGGCCACTCGCTGGGGATAAACACTTAGCTTTTTGAATGGACCTTAGAATGGAGATGTGGACGGAAGTCTCAAGAAGCACCATTAGCAAGTACCGCCACCAGTAAAGGCATTGTGAAAAACAAGGCTTGTCGTCAATTAATTGGGATTGGGATTGAACCAAAAGAAGGTCTTTAACCCTCAGGAGAGTCAGTTAGTCATCAAGCTAATTGGTGCTTTTCAAAAACACAAAAAGAAACCTATTTCAATGGATGAACCAAATGAAGCATTTGCATGCACTTCCATGTGCACTTGACTTGGAAAAACAGTGGCAAATGGAATTCAAGCCAGTTAGAACACATGTCAGTGTGCACAGATCCCACTCCTTGTGGGAAAGGTTCCTATTGATTACACTGCTGTGCTGCTGCTCCAGTTTCAACTGTTCTGCCTTATTATTATTCGACCATGCTGGTCATTTATGAACATTTGAACATCTTGGCCATGTTCTGTTATAATCTCCACCCGGCACAGCCAGAAGAGGACTGGCCACCCCACATAGCCTGGTTCCTCTCTAGGTTTCTTCCTAGGTTTTGGCCTTTCTAGGGAGTTTTTCCTAGCCACCGTGCTTCTACACCTGCATTGCTTGCTGTTTGGGGTTTTAGGCTGGGTTTCTGTACAGCACTTTGAGATATCAGCTGATGTACGAAGGGCTATATAAATACATTTGATTTGATTTGATTTGATTACACCACTACAGGATTCTCAGTCAAAACAGGCCTATGCAACCGAAATGTTGGGTTTTAACGCATGTACTGGACAAAGAGGATGTCTTCTAAATCCATTAGGTCTGCACTTTAACTTTGATTACATGCAATGGCTACCATCTGCCATCTGATACTTCAGTCTAAGAATCCCAACTATGTCATGTCAATAGGATGCTTGTCCCACACTATCTGAAATCAGGATTAGAAGGCAGGGAATAGAACGACTAGGAAAAGGGAGGAAGGGGAGGGACAGAGCAGGAGCCGTGACAATAAACCAAAATATTTCAAATGTTTTACAGTTCTCAATCCTTAAATATGACAAAATAAGAGTATCTCTTTGTAGAGGATGAGGGAGAACTCAACAAGTGGAGCCAGCAAGTCGAAAAATGCCCACAGCGAAAGTGAACAGCTGGACTGTATATGGGCGAGAGATGGGGAGAGAAGGAGGACGATAGAAGTAAGCCAAAAGGAGAAGAGAGAGGGGGATAGACAGAGGGTTGGAAAGGGGGCTGTTAGCATGACTGCTCATCACTGTACCGGGCTGTTTTTCTCCATGATGGGACTTCATTCCGCTCAATTGTCTCACAATAACCACTGGTCATTAGTCTAATTAGCTTACATTCACTTTTTATTAGAGTAGAGGAACCCGCACCACACACACACACACACATGCATGCACACACACATCTCACAGATGCCAGACACTAAATCACTATCTTAATGCACAACATTCTCATTTCAATCTCTGGGGTTTTCAGAGGCTTTACAAAAGCTGTATGTTTTACGGTTTCTGCTAAAAAGCTGTTCTGTCTCCTTGGATGTCAAATGCACTGTCCTATAGATTGAATTGTGTTGAATGAAGAACACTGGAGATAACACAGGCCTAAGTGTGTGAGAGCGAGAGAGGGTGGATTGTGGTGTGAGCTTCCTTTTATCCTGGTTCAATGGCTAAGAGAAAAGGGTGATTAGTTTTTCCCGTCTCAAAGTACTGCCGTGTCTTAAGTTACGGAGATAAAAGCATAGCCGTGCGTCGAAGAGAGCCGACATTGTCGCGCAGAAGAAAAACAAAACCCTGCGACTTAGTGAGGGAGACACCGGGCAGCGCTGGGGAATGCCTGTTAAGATGTTTCTTTGTGTGGTGTTTTAAAACAAACCAAATCTCAGAGGTTGAGCAGACAGCCTAATGCTTCCCTGGATAATTTAATACTGTAACATTCTAACCAGAGACAAAGAGGTCTTTGAGGAAAGCATGGACCCCATAATGAGACCCTGCTGAAAGGCACATCCAGGGGATCATCTCTTGCCCCCTCGGCCCATCCCAGCCTCTTCCCACCAGCGCCTGTCCCAGACATTAGCATGCTCCACGGGCATGAGAGGAGGTTAGATACAGCATACAGGGTGGTCCCGGGGCCTGGACACAGGGGATGAAGACTGGTAGGGATAGTGATGCCTACGCTGTTTACGGGGGCTTTGCCAGGGATGCTCTCTGAAGTATGCAGGTTACGCAATGCCGATCATAGGCTGTAAAATCCCATCAAAGGGCCCTGCCAGGTCTCACTGGCTTGGGGATAAGCCTGTCCACACAGAGATGTTCAGCACAAGGCCCAGCAGCAGACTCACCCCCAGCCCCAGTCTCACGCCCCTTGCCCACCTCATGCAGCCTCAGCAACAGAGCTAACCCAGCCTCAGCCACTGCCCTAGAGAAACTGTGCTCTCCTGTTACCGTGGCACCTAGCCCAGCAGATCCCCATAACCCTCCCATCCATCATCAAAGGATTAGATTTGGGGAGATTCTCTTTAGACTCATTGTAATGTTTTCTTCTTGACTATTTTCTGTTCATTTGCAGTTAGGCTCTCTATTCTGGGTTGATAGTCATTGTTGTTTCTTGCCCCCAGACGAGGGTTGGTTGCAGTAGCAATTTAAGCATGCAAATCACCCCCCACACAAAAAAAATGATGCATGACAGCAACATTAAACAATACTTTAATTGGACTATAACGGTGACAAACGGTGCCCACACACTGTTAAGACCTACATAAAGCTGTCCCAACAGCAGAGTCACAACAGCAGTCCCAAAACCTTACCACCAGTACACATGGCTATCAGAGCCTTATCTGGCAGTGTATAAGAGGCAACATTGAGCGAGCTAGGACAGACAAAGTCAATACAACTATTTATTCAGCACTTTTGAAATGTACAGCGACAGAATTCAGAACATAGGCTGTTCTTACAGTATTCTCACTGTACACCAAGTCAGAACCGCAGGATAAATAAAGGGCTCATATAAGCAGGCAATGAAAGCTCTTACAATATTCGATGATGATACTTCTCTTAAACAGGAAATTCGACCAAAATCTTAGGGTGAGATACATGGGCTACTAACAGTTTACTACAAAACATTTACTTAGTATTGCTTTCTTAGCTACAGTATACATATCTCCATGGGATATTACATAATTTATGCAGCAGCATACAATACATGTTAGTACTCACCTTGTTGAACATGAAGTTGGCGCGGCGGTCCTCTCTAGATTTATGGAGCTTTCAAGACAACTGTGAACTCGTAAAAAAACAAGGTTGAATCATGACGTTAGTGATCTTTAGGTTGGGTTCCAGACTTGGATTTCTGAATTGGATGACTGTTTAAAATGCATTTTCCCAGTCGGAGCTTGTTTTTTCCCAGTTCACAGTTGTCTTCAACTCACTGAAGTCTGAGATTTCCCAGTTCCGAGTTTCCAGTTGTTTTGAATGCGGCAGAAGTCATGCTGGAATGACAGCACGGCCAATGTATTCAACTTCTTCTCGCCCATGGCGTTGAATGTTTATCCTTTTAAGCTTGGAAAAGAGACCCTTAAACCCAGACCTGAACCACACCCCCAATCCACTGAATAGCTGGCTAGCGATTGCTTTACAATACTTGCAGTTAGCCACCGATTCCTTCCAAACCACTCATTGTTGAATTTGTGATTTCCAACTTGTTGTGTAATGTAATGAGCACCGATACATTTTATCTATAATTTCTCTTCGTAATTTCTCTTCATATGACAACGATTGAAAAGGATTTGCCAGTATATTGTCGACTTGATTCATGATGATGACTGCTAGCCTCCATCTAAGATTTTGAAAGTATGATCTTGACAGTCCAATCAAAGCTACTGTAGATATAATGTGATTTGACGTAATTTGGATGGGTACTTCTAATGTAACTTAATGGCAGCACCCATCCGGTTTGGGACTATCATTTGTTTTTCAACAGGACAATGACCCAACACACCTCCAGGCTGTGTAAGGGCTAGTTGACCAAGAAGGAGAGTTAATGAGTGCTGCATCAGATGACCTGGCCTCCACTATCACCCGACCTCAACCCAATTGAGATGGTGTGGGATGAGTTGGACCGCAGAGTGAAGGAAAAGCAGCCAACAAATGCTCAGCATATGTGGGAACTCATTCAAGACTGTTGGTAAAGCATTCCAGGTGAATCTGAGAGAATGCCAAGAGTGTGCAAAGCTGTCATCAAGGCAAAGGGTGGCTACTTCGAAGAATCTAAAATATGAAATATATTTTGATTTGTTTTACACTTTTTTGGTTACTACATGATTCCATATGTGTTATTTCATAGTTTTGATGTCTTCACTAGTATTCTACAATGTAGAAAATAGTACAACTAAAGAAAAACCCTTGAATGAGTAACTGTGTCTGGTACTATGTATTAGCTAAACAGTTGGAGTTCAAAATAGGTGGGGTTCTGCCTCACCTGCACTGAATGACAGGTCACCACTGGTTGGTTGGTTGGTTGGTTGGTTGGTTGGATGGTTGTGATTAGGGTTGCAAAGGGTCAGAAACTTTCTAATAAATTTCTGGAATTTTCCCGGAAATTTTCCATGGGAAGTTAAGCCCGGGAATTTGGGGTATTTTACTTAAATTCATCAAAAAAGTTAGCTTATAACAGTGAACATTTTTTGGTGGGATACACATAAGGCAATTATAGGTATGGTGGCATATTTTGGTTAAACTATCCACCATTCAATGGAATTGCAACCCTCTGCATTCTTCCATCACATGAACAGTGCAATCTTCAATCACATGTACATCTGATTCTCAAGATCTTGCACACTAATGAGATGCTATTGAGGCCCCACTACTACACTGTCTGAGCCAAGGACTTCATGCTTTCTGGTAAGTTTTGATTACAATACTGGGCGGTGTGAATATATTTTATATGACATACATGATTTTTGGTTAACTAATAAATAGTAGCCTACAGCAAAGTGTGTTTAAATAATTTCTAACTTGTTAACAATTTATGCTAGTTAGTTTTTGCTACCATGTGGGTTTTAGCTTACTTGAGCCTGCTAACGGAGGAGTGTTAATTCACCTGTTTCCATACATGTTTAATTTTAAAACATTTATCTTACAAAGGAGTTGTTCAATTTAACTGCTTAACTATTTATCTGTACAAGGAATTGTATTTGTTAACAATAAAAATAAAATCCAATCTTTACAGGAAATGCCACGGGCACTATCTGATGTGTGGAGACATTTCACTACAGCTAATATAGAAAGAAAAGCTGTGTATCAGGAGTCAAGGTAAGATCCAAGTGCAGACCGGACGGCAGGCAGGCTCAGGGTCAGGGTAGGCAGAGGTCAATAATCCATAGGTGGGACAAATGTACAGGACGGCTGGCAGGCTCAACATCCGGGACAGACAGAGTGGTCAGGTGGGCGGGTACAAGGTCAGGACAGGCAGGAGAGGCAGGGAAAAAGACAAGAGCTGACAGGACGAACGCTGGTAAGATTGACAAACAAGACGAACTGGCAACAGACAAACAGAAAACACAGGTATAAGTACACAGGGGATAATGGGAAAGATGGGCGACAACTGGAGCGGGTGGAGACAAGCACAAAGACAGGTGAAACAGATCAGGGCATGACACTGTGTATATTTGCAAATACTGTGTCAAATCATATATGAAGAATGCAACAAAGATGCAGAATCATCTGGCCAAGTGCATAAAGTTCCCTCAGCGCTCACAACAAGCAAACTCTGACAAAAGCCCCTCTACTTCTATTCGAGGTGAAAATTATGACTAAGAAACTTTATTGATAGCAACAGCTCATGGTCATCCTGGAATCAGAAGTTTTCTTGACTCAATGGAGGAACGTAGTCAGAGAAATGCTGATGAATGTCTTGCTCGAGCTGTGTATGCAACTGGTTCACCTCTGATGCTCACAGGCAATGTGAATTGGAAGAGATTTCTGAATGTTCTTCGCCCAGCATACACCCCTCCAACCAGACATGCTTTATCTACATATTTGCTGGATGCAGAGTTCAACAGCGTTCAAATGAAGGTCAAGCAGATCATAGAGAAAGCAGACTGTATTGCAATCATGTCTGATGGGTGGTCGAATGTTCGTGGCAAGGAATAATTAACTACATCATCTCCACCCCTCAACCAGTATTCTACAAGAGCACAGACACAAGGGACAACAGACACACTGGTCTCTACATTGTAGATGAGCTCAAGGCAGTCATCAGTGATGGACCACAGAAGATATTTGCACTGGTGACAGACAATGCTGCGAACATGAAGGCTGCTTGGTCTAAAGTAGGGAGTCCTACCCTCACATCACCCCCATCATGTTGTCATCATGTTTGACAGTCTCCTAGAGGGGAAAGAGTCTCTACAATAAATGACCATATCACTGTCTGCCGATATGGACAGCCCCATCAAGAGAATCCTCCAAGATTATGTATTTTGGGAGAGAGTGGTAAGCAGCCTGAAACTCCTGAAACCTATAGCAGTAGCCATTGCACGGATTGAGGGAGAAAATGCCATCCTGTCTGATGTTCAGACTCAGCTTGCAGATGCAAGAGAATAAATCCGTACTGCCCTGCCCACTTAACTGTTGCTCCAAGCAGAGTAAACTGCAGTTCTGAAATACATCAGAAAGCGTGAAAACTTCTGCCTGAAGCCCATACACGCTGCAGCGTACATGTTGGACCCCAAGTATGCTGGGGTACAACAGCATCCTGTCTGGTGCAGAGATCAACAAGGGCTATGGTGTCATCACTACTGTGTCTCGCCACCTTGGCCTGGATGAGGGTCAGGTTCTTGGCAGTCTGGCGAAGTACACTTCCAAGCAAGAGCTTTGGGATGGAGATACCAATATGGCAGTCATGCCAACATATTTCATCAGCCACCTGGTGGAAGGGACTTTGGGGATCTTAGGCTCTTTCCCCTGTTGCCTCCATCATCCTCCAAATCCCACCAACATCAGCCGCCTCAGAGAGCAACTGGTCCTTGTTTGGGAACACACATACCAAAGCACGCAACAAGCTGACCAATACACGGGTTGAAAATTGGTGGCCTTCTGGGCAAATTTGAGGCTTTTTGAGCCTGACAATGAGCCATCCTCAACAAGTTTGGAAAGTGACAGTGAAGATGAGGCCTCAGAGTCTGATGTTCAAGAGGTGGACATTGAGGAGGTCCAGGGAAAAGACATGGAAGCCTGAGAGGAAGACAACCAAAGCTTTAGTGTCTAAATTACCATTTTACAGATGTATGTTGAACAATTTTTGGGAGATGTAATGGATCATTGGGGATCATTCAATATTCCCTTTCCTTTGTTGTTCAGTAAAATCATTCCATGTGAAGAGTCTCATTTAATTTAAAACTCATTTAATTACAACTTAATTGCTTTTTTTATTTCTATTGGAAGGATTTAATAATTTGCAATTATGTCTACTTATGATAAGGTAAAAGGTTCATGTTTCTGTCTTCATATGATATGGTAAATCTATCCAATGCAAAAAAACATCTACATTTAAATGGTATTAATATTAATTTGCATATATTCCTGTTAATTCCCATATATTCCCGTTAAGTCCCACGGAAAGTTTCCACCTCTTAATATTCCCCAAAATGTGCAACCTTAGTTGTGGCACAGGAGCCAGTTTTACTCGGGTCCATGGTGCAAGCCTCCAACCTTTACCACCAGTTACTACCACACCTCTGAGTCCGCTCACTCAGAATATGGTGCATGACTATGTGAGCGTGAGCCAAGATTCAACTGTGGAGCCACAACTACACCAGGAAGCAGTCAGCACATTGGAATTGGCAAACCCAACTGAACAATGAGGAGCACCTGTTCAGCCATGCCTTCGCTCTCTGGCTGCAGAAACCCACACCATCTCAGGACGCAAGGAGCCCTGTCGAGCCAAGTGTAGTTGAGCCAGATGTATAGGGAATTAGGTCTGCTGGTCACTCAACACTTTAACATGTCTGTAAGTTCATTGGCGTCTTTGGTAGAATGTAAAACAAGACATTGCAATGCAAACCTGGTTTAACAAAAATGTCAACAGTTGGTTATAAGCTTTCAGCATGATTCAACACATTGGAGCTTTCGCCCAGTGTTGGTTGTGAACGTCACACTGTTGCACTGAGAAAGGCCTGACATTGACTCATAACAGCTGCACAGTGCAGTCAGTAGATGGCCTAAGTACCTCTTGACCTTACAACCTCTCCCTGAATGCTTTCCCAACTACCGCGGCTCCTGACCCAGGGTGAGAGATGAGTTTGAGGCACCCTTCTATCCTCTCACGTGCCTATCGAGTATAACCTCGACTCCTGTGTAAGTGAGCATTCTCCCAAGAAAGATTACATTTGTACTGTACTAATAAACATATTCTGTATGCTGATAACAATAACCTGATTTGAAACATTAGGTGGTTGTGATACTTTAACACTGGAAACCTCAGTAATATGAAGCAGTAGAAGAAAAGGGAAAGACATACGATACAAGCAGCCAGCCTCTCCGTTGAGTTGAGACCATCCAGGACAGCACTTGTAAACCGTCCGGTAGTCTTGTCTGTAGGCTTGTCTGTATGCTGTGTAATACGCTGTCCTGTTATCAAGGGAGACATGACATTGTCAATTAATACAAATCAGATAATACAAAGCTAGTACACTAGATCAAGGTCTGTTGATCCTATAAAATCATTTGAGGTTCTGATTTATGGCACAATGTCAAGGTGTGTGTTTGTGGTCACAAAGTCACAAAGTATAATAATCAGTAAACAATTTCCCAGTCTTTTAAGTAACCCCTTTCAAAGTGTGAGACTGGCAGACTGAACTTCAGAGTAGGGTGTCTAACCCTGTAGTTTAGAAGCCCTCTCATGGCTCCACGGTCATTAGGCGTTGTGGAAAAACGTTTTGTTTATGGTGTGTAATTGAAGCTTTGGCTGCCTTCAAAGCTTCCTGCGTCTTTGTAACGCGGTAAATATATGAAGAAAGCCTAAACGCCACTTTGAAAAAACTCCCCAGAGAGTGAGGCGTGAGTCACAGAGACAGAGTCAGGGGTTAGCCGCAGGACTCTCCCTCACAGGTATGTACCTGGCCTCTGCTAAATACAGTAGGTACAGTGAGCTCCAAAAGTATTGGGACATTGACACATTTGTTGTTGTTTTGGCTCTGTACTCCAGCACTTTGGATGTGAAATGATACAATGACTATGAGGATGAAGTGGAGACTGTCAGCTTTAATTTGAGGGTATTTACATCCATATCGGGTGAACCATTTAGAAATTACAGTACTTTTTGTACATAGTCCCCCCTCCATGTGTATTATATGTGTATTAAAGTAGTCAAAAGTTTAGTATTTGGTTCCATATTCCTAGCACACAATGATAACATCAAGCTTGTGTATCTACAAACTTGTTGGATGCATTTGCTGTTTGTTTTGGTTGTGTTTCAGATTATTTTGTGTCCAATAGAAATGAATGGCATACAATTTATTGTCATTTTGGAGTCACTTTTATTGTAAATAAGAATAGCATATGTTTCTAAACACGTCTACAGTAATATGGATGTTACCATGATTACAGATAGCCCTGAATGAATCGTGAATAATGACGAGGGAGAAAGTTACAGACATACAAATATCATACCTTCCAAAAAATACTAACCTCCACTATTATTATAAAGTTGAGAGGTTAGCATGTCTTGGGGGTATGATATTTTTGCATCTGTAACTTTCTCAGTCATCATTATTTTTTCTGATTCATTCAGGACTATCCATAATCATGGTAACATCCACAGCCACAAGTATTTAGAAACATATTCTATTCTTAGCTTAGCTAGCCCTCCTGGAGAGCTGGGCTACATCTTCCACTTAGCACTATATGAGAGGGCTACTGTATTACAGAACAAAAAAGAGGGAAGAGGAGAGGAACCAGAGGAGAGAGATTTTGCCAGATATTTAGGGGGATGGGGATGAAGCACTCTGTTTAAACAGCTTAGACATGATTACTGCTAAGACAAAAAAAAACTGCACAACACAGAATTATCCATAGGTAATACATGCAATAGATCAGTGTTTCCCAAACTAGGGGTCACGACTCTGTTTTCTTCCTACAAATGTGGCTTTATCTTTTGAACCGTTTAAGCCTCAAAATATTATAACCCCATCACTGAAAGATAAGACTCCCAGGATACGTATGTGTCTTCTGTTTCCCTCTACAATGCCCACAAGCCGATCAGGACTCCTTAAAACAGAGTGGATAAGACCCGGCACTAAATAGACTAGGGGAAAAAGAACAGCATCAATGTTCTTTTCTACAAAGAAGATCCACTGGCGTACCGGACACCCCCACAATGCGAGTTCTGATGGCCCTTGAACCTGTCATAGATGTCAATCTTTTTAATTTAATAAATCATTTTGACAGTAACCCACCACTAAGTCATTCATAAACCTTTTTAATTTCCATATGAATTAGGAAGTTAAGTGTTTTTCCTCTTGGGCTTCAGGAATGTGACTGAAAAAGTGCCTCAGGCCTTGAAAAATAAAAAATCTGATTGAAAGTAAGGGGATATTGGTGAACAAATGCCGTGGTCAAGGCTACAACGGTGCCAGTGCAATGAGTGGAACTTACTCAGGTGTTCAAAAACGCATATCAGACTGAGAGCCTAATGCTTAAATAGGTAGTACTTTATGAGTTTTAGTTTAGAAAACAATCTCTTTGCAGGAGCGACAGTTACAGGGATGGTAAAAACAGCTTGATTGCCGTGGCAACATCAGGGAAACTGGGCAGAAGGCAGTGGTGCTTCAAAGCAGTTCAGCAACATCAGCAGTTCAGCAACATCTTTAATTGAGCATCTCATCTTTAATTGAGCATCTCCTCCTCCTTAATTGCCGGCCTCAACATGTTACAGAAAGAGATTAACTGTATAGGGAGCGATATGGACAAGTCGTCTGGATCCTGGACAGCCAATAAATTGGCAGATGCAAACAGATTATCATATTTAGTTGACAACAGCTCTTGAGGGCTTTAACAAAAAAAGCTGTTTGTGATTTCGTTCATACTAGTGAAACAGCATTTGTGTGGTTGCAATATCAACAGTCTCTTATCTCTGGTATAACTTGGCATGCATCATTCAAGACTAAGTTTAAATTGTTTGCAGCGCAATGGACATATAATGCACAATGTCTCAAGAAAGACTGTCTGAGGACCTCTCGAGTGGTACAGCGTTCCTAGGCACTGCCTCACAGTGCTTGAGGCGTCACTACAGCCCTGGGTTCGATTCCAGGCTGTGTCACAGCCGGCCTTCACCAGGGGTCCCATGAGGCAGCGCACAATTGGCCCAGCGTTGTCCGGGTTAGGGGAGGGTTTGGCCGGCCAGGATTTCCTTGTCCCATCGTGTGCTAGTGACTCCTTGTGGCAGACCGGGCGCCTGCAATTTGACTTTGGTTACCAGTTGTTTCTCCAACACATTGGTGCAGCTGGCTTTCGGGTTAAGCAAGCTCTCGATGGCTCTCAACCTTCGCCTCTCCTGAGTCCATAGGGGAGTTGCAGCGATGGGACAAGACTGTAACTACCAATTGGATATCACTAAAAAGGGATAATTTATTTTATTTTATTTTTATATAAAAAATCAAATAAAAATGTTAAAATATAAATAAAATATATACAAAATAAATCAAGGGAACAAGGCAACAGTAAACATGTTGTCCCCTATGAATGATGCAGCGCCCCCTCTTGGGCCAATTGAGATATTGCGTGTGACTAACACATTTCTGTTAATTACTACAGCTTTCGTCTTGGGCCAATCAGCGTAATATTGTAAATGCCGGATCTTCATGGCAAGACGCATCATTCACCCAAGTTTGGTCAAAATCAGGGCAGTGCTGTCTGTGAGATATCATGTGTGACTCCCCTCCCCGATATCATTGTGTGGGACAAAAAAAGACAGAGAGAGAAAGAAGCAGCAAGGAGCTCTTCAGGAGACCAGAGGAGTCTCTCAAGATGGATTTAATTTACCTTGAATATTGCAGCCCATTTTTGTAAGCCATTAGCCAGACAAAACTCACTGAGTTCAACAATAAATAGTGGCTGAATTTATCCTCAAGCCGACCACATTTTTCTCATTGTTAAGCTATTTGATAACATTTTTTATTAAAACAAACCAACACAGTCATGAGGAGTGCACGACAAGGCTTAATCCCCCCAGGATGCTGACATGTTTTTGCATGGGTCCTAAGATCCTCAATAGAATTCTACAGCTGCACCATTGAGAGCATCTTGACTGGCTGTATCACTGCTTGGTATGGCAACTGCTTGGCATCTGACCACAAGGCGCAACAGAGGGTAGTGTGGACACCCGAGTACACCAGGACCTCTATACCAGGCAGTGTCAGAGGAAGGCCCTAAACATTTTCAAAGACTCCAGCCACCCAAGTCATAGACTGTTTTCTCTGCTACCGCATGGCAAGAGGTACCAATGCACCAAGTTAAATAGTTAACCAAATAGCCACCCAGACTACCTGCATTGACACTGTTTGCAAAAACATTTTTTGACTCAACACATATGCTGCTGATAGTTTACTATCTGTCACGTACATATCTACCTCTATTATCTCGTACCACTGCACATCAGCTCGATACTGGTACCTCCTGTATATAACCAAGTTATCATTACTCATTGTGGGTATCTGTTATTATTACGTGTTTTACTTTTCTATTACTTTCTGCATTGTTGGGAATGGCCGTAAGTAACATTTCACTGTTACTCCTCACCTGTTGTTTACAAAGCATGTGATGAATAAAGTGCTATTTGATTTAATAGAGGAATGGATGGATAGAGGAATGGATGGATAGAGGAATGGATGGATAGAGGAATGGAAGGATAGAGGAATGGATGGATAGAGGAATGGAAGGATAGAGGAATGGATGGATAGAGGAATGGAAGGATAGAGGAATGGATGGATAGAGGAATGGATGGATAGAGGAATGGAAGGATAGAGGAATGGATGGACAGAGGAATGGATGGACAGAGGAATGGATGGACAGAGGAATGGATGGACAGAGGAATGGATGGATAGAGGAATGGAAGGATAGAGGAATGGATGGATAGAGGAATGGATGGATAGAGGAATGGATGGATAGAGGAATGGATGGATAGAGGAATGGATGGATGGATAGAGGAATGGATGGATAGAGGAATGGATGGATAGAGGAATGGATGGATGGATAGAGGAATGGATGGATAGAGGAATGGATGGATAGAGGAATGGATGGATGGATAGAGGAATGGATGGATAGAGGAATGGATGGATAGAGGAATGGATGGATGGATAGAGGAATGATGGATAGAGGAATGGATGGATAGAGGAATGGATGGACAGAGGAATGGATGGATAGAGGAATGGATGCATGCCTGAATTAAGAGCAGGACTCACCTTCTCTCGTACCCCATGCACCAGTTCTGTCCTAGGCAGCCTTGCTTCCAGACCTTGACCATGCGTGTGAAGGCCTGCACACAGGGCTGCCTTTGGGCAACGAGCATCACTTCCCGCTCTGCACACACGTTGGGCCTGAAAGAGGGCGGCGGCAAAAAACATTGAACAAATCAAGCTATTTTTAAAATATTGTGTCCTATAGCATGGGGAAATAAATCAAATGTGACTCTGGATGAAAATAATAATGATGTTGGTGTTTAACATTAGGGCTGTTTTCCTAAAGAAATTACACCCGCTTCATGTTTGTTTCCTTGCCACGATACAAACCTCTATCGCAATATTGGTATTGTCCCGGCCCTACTGTACCGTGTAGTGCAACACCCTTGTGGTGATTACTTAAAGTAAAAAATGACAGAGTGCCCACGCTGTCTGCTAATACGTACAGGGAATTCCTCACGCATTACTGTTTATATCGCTAAAAATGGCAGCACAATACACTGCCTGCAGCAAGAATTCAATCATTCAACATTCACTAAGACAGTACCTGATACTACAGTATGTCAAAATATTGACCAAAGAAGAGAAGAATACATGGTCATACAAACTGATTTGGCTGTCTATTTTTTTTAATTTATAAACCAGGTGCCATCAGTGCCATAGATCCCATTGCAACATATTCCCTGCATTGTAAAGCATCTAAAACCGTCTCAATGTGCCATACCATCCCTCTAACATTAAGAAGTGTTTCAGTACCTCTCTAGCAGCAGAAAGTGCAGTATGTCTAATCATTTAGGAGCAGCTCTGTAATTCCATTTCCAGACGTGTCTCGTCTCTGGAATAGTGTGTATGTCTGATATGTCTGTAAAAACCTTCAGTTGGTGATGCTAATACTGGATCTACTAGCCCTAGACTGGCAATGGTCTTACGGTAATGGTCTCATGGTAATGGTCTCACGGAAATGGTCTTACAGTAGTGGTATCATGGTAATGGTCTTACGGTAGTGGTCTCATAGTAATGGTCTTACAGTAGTGGTATCATGGTAATGGTCTTACGGTAGTGGTCTCATAGTAATGGTCTTACGGTAGTGGTCTCATGGTAATGGTCTTACGGTAGTGGTCTCATGGTAATGGTCTTACGGTAGTGGTCTCATGGTAATGGTCTTACGGTAATGGTCTCATGGTAATCGTCTCACGGTAATGGTCTTGGTAGTGGTATCATGGTAATGGTCTCATTGTAATGGTCTCATGGTAATGGTCTTACAGTAATGGTCTCACGGTAATGGTCTTACAGTAATGGTCTTACGGTAATGGTCTTACAGTAATGGTCTCATGGTAATGGTCTTACGGTAATGGTCTCATGGTAATGGTCTTACGGTAATGGTCTCATGGTAATGGTCTTACGGTAGTGGTCTCATGGTAATGGTCTTACGGTAGTGGTCTCATGGTAATGGTCTTACGGTAGTGGTCTCATGGTAATGGTCTTACGGTAATGGTCTCATGGTAATCGTCTCACGGTAATGGTCTTGCGGTAGTGGTATCATGGTAATGGTCTCATTGTAATGGTCTCATGGTAATGGTCTTACGGTAATGGTCTCATGGTAATGGTCTCGCGGTAATGGTCTCATGGTAATGATCTCATTGTAATGGTTTAATGGTAATGGTCTTACAGTAATGGTCTCACGGTAATGGTCTTACAGTAATGGTCTTACGGTAATGGTCTTACAGTAATGGTCTCATGGTAATGGTCTTACGGTAATGGTCTCATGGTAATGGTCTTACGGTAATGGTCTCATGGTAATAGTTTCACGGTAATGGTCTTACAGTAATGGTCTTATGGTAATGGTCTCATGGTAATGGTCTCATGGTAATGGTCTTACAGTAATGGTCTTACGGTAATGGTCTCATGGTAATGGTCTTACAGTAATGGTCTTACGGTAATGGTCTCATGGTAATGGTCTCATGGTAATGGTCTTACAGTAATGGTCTTACGGTAATGGTCTCATGGTAATGGTCTCATGGTAATGGTCTTACAGTAATGGTCTTACGGTAATGGTCTCATGGTAATGGTCTTACAGTAATGGTCTTACGGTAATGGTCTCATGGTAATGGTCTCATGGTAATGGTCTTACAGTAATGGTCTTACGGTAATGGTCTCATGGTAATGGTCTCATGGTAATGATCTTACAGTAATGGTCATGGTCTCATGGTAATGGTCTTACAGTAATGGTCTTACAGGCCCTCTAAGAATACTCATTATTTCTCACTATAAGGCAATGACAGGGTCATTACAGCTGAACAATTAAAAATCTCTGAGATTTATATAATCCTTTTCATGAAGTCAGATTTATCAGAAGCCCCTAATCTCTGATTTATTTCACCTGCTACTCTGGCATGCTCTCCATTATAGGGACACGTAGAGGCGTCTCACGAATGCTGCATCATTAATCCGCCCGGAGATCATGTGTAATTATGTAAAGGTATACCATTACAGTGCATGTTGAGAGAGAAACTAGAGTATTCTTATGACAACACTGTCATAGTTCAAGGTACATTCCTTTATGAGAAATGTACAAAATACAGCCTTAGAGTTGACTGGTTATTGTCTGTGTCGTTTAACTATGCACACCCAATGTTTCTCCTTTCAATGCAAACACCTCTAGAGTAAAACATGAAATATTTAAATATATAGAAATTGATAAATTAATATTCAAATCTAATATTTCAACTAACGAAAGTTGTAAAATAATAATAAATTGTTTAATATGTCAAAAGATATTGGATTTTGGTTATATGTCAAGCTCAAATAAATAGCAGCGGTAGTAACAAGTGACATTTTACCAGAAGTTTTATAATGTAGGTAACTGTGACTGTAAAATGTATTATCATGCAAAAACAATGTAAGTCAAAACAACGACAGCTGATAAAAAAAACGTACATGTATGGTTGGAGATTTCCATAGCGGGACACTGCGTAAATCGCGTCGATAAATATAACAAGTATTGAAACAAAGATAAAATCCATATTCACGTTGTGTTGAACGTATCAATATTTTGCGTATGCATTAATCCGTAGAAATGTAGCGACATTGACGCATGTTTTAGCGAAAGCAAAACCAGTAGCCAATTTACTGGAGAAAAAAATGAACACACGCATCACGGTTACACTTCAAACAGAGTGAGGAGCAGAGTCAATCCCACACCTTCCAAAAGAGATGCAGCCATACATCCCGTAGAAAGGGGCGCTTGGAGGTCGAGCCTTACTGGTTTAGCCTACCACATGCAGATGTTGAACGCACATGCGTGCGCAATGGCTTATCGCCACCGAGTGAGTGGGAGTATTGCTCCTTTGAAGAGCCAATGGATCGTTTCAATGAAATGGATGTCTAAAATTAGACTGAAATGGTAGCTTTTTCCACAAATGTTTTGTAACAGGTTGCAGGTTACAACTGTGTTCTTTTCTTCAGATATAGCCTGCTCATGTGATTGGATATGAGGGCCCCTTCGGCTACAATAAAACAATTCGTTCTAGGCCATTACTTTCTAGACAATGGCAGCAGGTAGAGGTTACTGACAAAATAAAGGAAACACCAACATAAAGTGTCTTAATAAGGCATGGTGTGCCTTGGCATATATTCCACAAGTTTCCTGAACTCTATTGGGGGGGGGATGTGACATTCTTCCAGGAGAAATTCCATCATTTGGTGTTTTGTTGATGGTGGTGGAAAATGCTGTCTCAGGCGCTGCTCCAGAATCTCCCATAAGTGTTCAACTGGGTTGAGATCTGATGACTGACACCCACACACTTTAACCCCTTAGGCTCCTGTAAGACCCCTCTTTCAAAGTCAGGGATCTTTTCTTCTAGCCATGGTAGGCAAAATAATGGGCAACTGGGCATTTTTATACATGACCCTAAGCATGATGGGATGTTTCAATTGCTTAATTAACTCAGGAATCACACCTGTGTGGAAGCACCTGCTTTCAATATACTTTGTATCTCTCATTTACTCAAGTGTTTATTTTAATGACATGTTTCCTTAATTACATGTGGGAACAGAGCAGTTTTCAATTCAGCAGACCAGTTTCAATTCAGGGGCAATGTGTTAGAAACAGTGGTATCCACTGCTGTCTAATCCTACCCAAAGAGGAACCTATATTTGTAATAGAATAGAGAGAGAAAGGATGAGATATGCCACAGTGCGTTATGAAGGAGGACTGAGGCTGGTCAAGCTGCACAGGTCAGTGCAGGCACAGCTGATGCTGCCCGTGGTCATAGGGCCAGAGGCAGAGCAAAGTTACTGCTGCTCTCCAAGTAAAGCCTGCTATGCATGCATCTAGTTTAATGACCCAAGGTCCCGAAGGTCAATGCCATACATGGTCTAAACTATCTACATTTATCATTTGCTCAGAGAAAAATATTTGGATTAACTATTAATTTAAACAAAATCTCAGAAAGATATGTGTCAAAATTATTGCCACCCCCTGTTTTCAATACTTATTAGAAAAATATTCGTTTGCTAATATGGGTGATTGTTAAGACAATTTATATCTACAACAACAAAGCTAGTAGTCATAGTTTAAAGAGTAATTTAAAAAAAATCGTGCACATTGATGTTCTATCGTTCTATTCGTTATCGCATCAATTCAGGCAATTTATCGCAACATGGATTTTTGTCCATATCACCCAGCTCTACTTTGAGCACCCTCCCCTTCCGAGGATAAGGGCACATTCTATGATTGTTCCGTGCGATTCGGAGGAATCTTAGACCATTCCTCCATACAGAATCTGATCAGATCCCTGATATCCTTTAGTCTGCGATTATAGACTGCCCTCTTCAATTCAAACCACAGGTTTTCAATGGGGTTCATGTTAGCAGACAGATGGCCATTGCAAAATATTGATTTTATGGTCAATTAACCATATCTTGGTGGATTTGTATGTGTGCTTGGGGTCATTGTATTGATGGAAGATCCACTTGTGGCCAAGTTTCAGCCTCCTGGAAGAGGCAACCTGGTTTTTGACTAAAATGTCCAGGGGCCTCATTTATAAACGTTGTGTAGCCCACGCACAAAATAGGCCACAAAACATGCCTGCGCCAGTTTTCACGCAAATGTTGGCATTTATAAAATCTTCTTTTCCTCCCGCAAACTTTAGATCATGCCTACGCACAGTTTCTAGTGGTTGAAATATTGCATTGCAAGAAGGCCCAAGTAGCCTGGTAGCCTTGTGCAAATGGGGAATACATGATGAATTTATTATTCATAAATATTTTTAAAAAACTGGAAGCTAAATATAATAACAAGATGCAATTATTTGCCATTAGTGAGAAGAGCGAAAATCGATGTATTTTATCTTTGCATTCTAAAATAACTTGAAATATTTCTAGTTATTCTATTTCTTATTATTCCCTTCACTTCCATGATCATTGTATAATAAATTCCTCACCTTTTCTGACTGTGATGGTTTCATACTCGAAAAAGCCTATAGGCCTACAACAAATTAGGATGGGCTACCATTCGTCCCATCGCTCATTTCATTTGACCCATTTCACAGTAGTAAATAGATAAACTAATTCAAGTATTTTGCTCTATGCGATCCATCCACATTTTAACAGTACAACAGTTGGCTCACCTTTCCCATTGCCGTTTGTTAGCCTACATCTGATGTCAAATTCTCGTAGACAATATTGAATGAATAAACATAATTACATACAGCCTACCTATCATGTCCATTGCATAATAAATTGCTCACATTTTCTGGCCATGATGAGTTCATATTCCCGAAGTAGCCATAAAACAAATTACCACGTGCATCTCTAATTTCCATGGGTTTATTAGAAAGGCTATTAAAATGTCACGTTTTTTGGTCTATGCATTCGAAACGGAGTGCGGTTTATAGCATACAGTCGAATTTAACAGGTGAACAGTCAGTTGATATTTTGCATTGAAGAGTGTGGGCTACAACTGTAAGTAGGCCTAATGAAGTTTAAACAAATCTATAA
Organism: Oncorhynchus tshawytscha; assembly: GCF_018296145.1. Lineage (NCBI taxonomy): Eukaryota > Metazoa > Chordata > Actinopteri > Salmoniformes > Salmonidae > Oncorhynchus > Oncorhynchus tshawytscha. The sequence continues at coordinate 40,023,967 of NC_056435.1, read as the reverse complement.
TATATAAATATATAGTATATAATGTTTCAGAATGCAGCATATTTAGGTTTGGGAAAAAAGTTTAAACAGTCTGTTTACAGGTCCACAACAATTTACAATTGTGTTTGTCTTTCAGAAACGGTCAGATACAGCAAGTGTCACTGCAAAATCAAACTTTCTGCAAACACCTCCAAAGAAGCTAATCAAGTTTCCCATTATATTTAGATGCTGTCTTGGCATAATTCCAATACTTCCTAACTATGTAGCAAATAAGGGCTCATTGTCACCATAGAAGGTGAATGATAGGCATTTTTCATAAGGAGCTATAATGCTCGTTCAAGCGCGCACAATTTTACAACAGGTCTGATTTATAACGGGAAACATGCAAATGTATGGCATGCGCCAAGTTAATAAAACTCAATGTTTTTGTGAGTGTGAAGTCTTTACAGAAATGTAGCATGCAGATATTTAGTGTACAATTAACGTAAAGTTTATAAATGAGGCCCCTGTACTTGGTAGAGTTAATGATGTCATTGACCTTATTAAAATCCCCAGGACCAGTGGAAGGAAAACACCCCATAACATCAATGATCCACCACCAATATTTTACAGTAGGTATGAGAGGTTATTTTCTGCATATGCATCCAAACCCACAACTGGTGTGCGTGGCCAAAGACGTCTATTTTCGTCTGCAGACTCCAGGCATCTACGTTTGTTGGTAGCTCTCATTAGAGGATCTTTTACAGCAGCACTTGCAAATTGTTTATTGGCAATTGTAGATTGCGTTTTTACCCATTGCCTGATTTATGAAAGTCAACCACCATTTAGCTCTTTTCATTTGTGAGTTATTTGCCTTTCTCAATGGTGATGGATGAAAAATAGATTTGACATTTGTACATTTTAATATATCAGTAAAACAGGAAGCCATAGAAGACCACAATACATTTCCTTTAACTTAGATTAACTTAAACAAGTATAATGTTAATGCATATTTTATTTTGTTTGATTTTATTTATAAGAATCTTCAGGGGTGCCAATAATTTTGACACCAATCTTTTTGAGATTTTGTATTTACTTGTTAAACATTCTTTACCTGAACAATTGTATTAGTATAAATAGTATAATTAGTGGTGGATTAGTGGCCCTCCAGACCCTCGACGTGAACTGTGGACCCCGATCAGACACTATATCCTCAGGCACCCCGTAGTGCCGGAAGACGTGTGTAAACAGGGCCTCCGCAATCTGTAGGGCCGTAGGGAGACCGGGCAAAGGGAGGAGACGACAGGACTTAGAAAAACGAAGCACAACGACCAGGATTGGGATGTTACCCTGTGAAGGAGGAAGATCAGTCAGGAAATCTACCGACAGGTGCGACCACGGCCATTGTGGAACGGGTAAGGGTTGTAATTTACCTCTGAGCAGGTGCCTAGGAGCCTTACACTGAGCGCACACCGAGCAGGAGGAAACATAAACCCTCACATCCTTAGCCAAAGTGGGCCACCAGTACATCCCACTAAGACAGCGCACCGTCCGACCGATCCCAGGATGACCAGAGGGGGTGACGTGTGGGCCCAATAGATCAGCCGGTCGCGGACAGCACACGGAACGTACAAACGTCCAGCTGGACACTGGAGGGGAGCGGGCTCTGCACGTAACGCCTGCTCAATGTCCGCATCCAGCTCCCATGCTACCGGCACCACCAGGCAATAGGCTGGGAGTATGGGAGTGGGATCCATGGGCTGCTCCTCTGTGTCATACAACCAGGACAATGTGTCTGCCTTAACATTCTGAGAGCCTGGTCTGTAGGAAAGAGTAAACACAAAATGGGTGAAAAACATGGCCCACCTAGCCTGGCGAGGGTTCAGTCTCCTTGCCTCCTGGATGCACTCCCGATTGCGGTGGTCAGTCCAGATAAGAAAAGGGTGTTAAGCCTCCTCAAGCCAATGTCTCCACGCATTCAAGGCTTTGACGACAGCCAACAGCTCCCGATCCCCCACATCATAGTTTTGCTCCGCCGGGCTGAGCTTCTTCGAGAAGAAGGCACAGGGACGGAGCTTCTGTGGCGTACCCGAGTGCTGAGAGAGTACCGGGCCAACACGGGAGCCAAGGTAAACAGAGCCCTCAGGTGACTAAAAGCCCTGTCCGCCTCAGCTGACCACTACAAGCGCACCGGGCCCCCCTTCAGCAGTGAGGTAATTGGAGCCACTACCTGACCAAAACACCGGATAAACCTCTGGTAGTAGTTGGCAAACCCTAAAAACCGCTGCACCCCCTTTACCGTGCAATGCGGTCACTCTCCATCTCCACCCCTGAAGTGGAAATGCAATACCCTAGGAAGGAGATGGACTGTTGGAAGAACAGGAATTTCTCAGCCTTGACGTACAGGTCATGCTTCAACAGGCGTCCAAGCACTCTGCACACCAGGGACACATGCTCAGCGCGTGTAGCAGTGTATATCAAAATGTCATCAATATACACCACTACACCCTGCCCGTACAGGTCCCTGAAAATGTTGTCTACAAAGGCTTGGAAGACTGATGGCGCATTCATCAACCTGTACGGCATGACGAGGTACTCATAGTGCCCAGAGGTGGTACTGAAAGCCGTCTTCCACTCGTCTCCCTCTCGAATATGCACCAGGTTGTAAGCGCTCCTGAGATCTAATATGGTGAAGAAGCGCGCCCCATGCATTGACTCAATCACTATGGCGATGAGCGGTAGCAGGTAACTATACCTCCCAGTGATCTGATTCAGACCCCGATAATCAATACACGGGAGCAGACCTCCCTCCTTCTTCACAAAAATAAATTTGAGGAGGCGGGTGAAGTGGAGGACCGAATGTTCCCCTGACGCAGGGATTCAGAGACATATGTCTCCATAGCCTCCGTCTCCGCCTGTGAGAGGGGATACACATGACTCCTGGGAAGTGCAGCGTCTACCAGGAGATCTATCGCACAATCGCCCCGTCGATGAGGTGGTAATTGAGTCGCCTTCTTTTTGGAGAAGACGAGAGCCAAATCGGCATATTCAGGGGGAATGCACACGGTGGAGACCTGGTCTGGACTTTCCACCGTAGTAGCACCAACGGAAACCCCGAAACACTCTGGTTGCGAGAGTGCTCTCCTGAGCACTCTCGCAACCACCCCGTGAGAGCCCTCTGTGGCCAAGAAACAGTGGGGTTATGACAAGCTAACCAGGGTAGGCCCAGCACCACGGGAAACGCAGGCGAGTCAATAAGGAAGAGACTAATTCTCTCCGTATGGCCCCCTGCGTCACCATGCCCAGTGGCACGGTGACCTCCCTAAACAACCCTGACCCTAATGGTCAACTATCTAAGGCGTCAACAGGGAAGGGCACATCCACGGGAACGATGGGGATCCCTAAACTATAGGCTAAAGCACTATCAATAAAATTCCCAGCTGCGCCTGAATCGATGAGCGCCTTATGCTGGGAATGCGAGGGAAAATCAGGGAACGTAACAGACACAAACATATGAGCAACAGAGGGCTCTGGGTGAGAATGGTGCCGGCTCACCTGGGGTGACGCCAGAGAGCCCTGCCTGCTGCCCCGATTCCCAGATGAACCAACCCGGCACTGACCGGCAGTGTGACCTCTGCGGCCACAGATGGTGCAAGAGCGGGAACCCCCTCCGGTCTGATGGACAGGTCCACCAGCTGGTCAAACGTGAGGGTGGTGTCTCTGCAGGCCAGCTGCCGACGGACAACCTCGCTCAAACTGCAAGCCAGGGTCCTAAACTCCAGGGCGAACTCCTGTGCGCTCCTCGTCTCCTGCCTCAGATGGTAGAGGCGCTCACCCGCCGCTCTACCCTCGGGCGGGTGGTCGAGACGAGGGCGGACACCCTCTCACGGTCCGATGGAGCCGGGTGGATGGTGACCAGATAGAGGTCTAATTGCAACAAGAATCCCTGGTAGTTCGCAGCCCTCCCGTCGTACTCTTGGGGCAAGGAGCATCGCCCGGACAAGGAGAGGGACCGACTTCGGCGGAAGTCGTGACATAAACAGCTGCTCTTAGCAAAAATGTGTTTCACGTTACCTTTCTAGCTAATAAGCTACGTTTGAGTTTACACTTCCTCTTTCAATTATAATGTGTGGGACGTCAAAATAATGAACAACTATATCTACCAAATCCCATTTAAAAATGTTGATTACTTCTCCTTACCAATATCATTCCCCTGATAAAACAAGACGTGAAATTATAATTTTTTGCTAATATATGATGGGGGTCCCTGGGTCGCTGGTTTACCTGGGAGAGGGTTCCTGGGAAAGAAAGGGTTAGCCTGAATAGTGTACTGCATAGGCTAAGGCCAGGCACCACACCGGATAGAGTATTTTTTTCTCCCTTCATATATACCAAAATGACCATTACTAGTTGAATGTAGACACAAATAGGATAATATTTCTATTACACATTTGATGAAATATTGTAAAAAAATATATGCAAATGAAGCAATGCACATGTGCCTATACCGCCAACCCACTGTTCTGCACGTTTCTTTTCTACCATGTCAACTTCATAAAAATGGCAAAACAAGCTCTTTGAGCCCTTTCCACAAAAAAAAGATACATGATTGACTGAAAAGTGTTATATGACACTTGGCATCATACTCTGTAATGGAATAAATAATGCAATTTCCTACATACATGGTTAAATAAAGTCTACACACTACAATATTAGTGGTAATTAGGAACGTGGTTTTATTTTGAAATGACAACATGGGATAGCAGAAATGTGTGGGATTATCCCTCGTCTTGATATAGTTGCATTTGCCATTAATCTGATTCACTTTACCATGACTGGAGGTACAGCCGACTACCTTCAATGTGTCAAATCAAAAATCAAATCAAAGGTATTTATTTATATAGCCCTTCGTACATCAGCTGATATCTCAAAGTGCTGTACAGAAACCCAGCCTAAAACCCCAAACGGCAAGCAATGCAGGTGGAGAAGCACGCTGGCTAGGAAAAACTCCAGAGAAAGGCCAAAACCTAGGAAGAAACCTAGAGAGGAACCAGGCTATGAGGGGTGGCCAGTCCTCTTCTGGCTGTGCCGGGTGGAGATTATAACAGAACATGGCCAAGATGTTCAAATGTTCATAAATGACCAGCATGGTCAAATAATAATAATCACAGGCAGAACAGTTGAAACTGGAGCAGCAACACGGCCAGGTGGACTGGGGACAGCAAGGAGTCATCATGCCAGGTAGTCCTGAGGCATGTTCGTAGGGCTCAGGTCCTCCGAGAGAGAGAAAGAAAGAGAGAATTAGAGAGAGCATACTTAAATTCACACAGGACACCAGATAAGACAGGACAAGTACTCCAGATATAACAAACTGACCCTAGCCCCCTGACACTATAGCATAAATACTGGAGGCTGAGACAGGAGGGGTCAGGAGACACTGTGGCCCCATCCGATGATACCCCCGGACAGAGCCAAACAGGAAGGATATAACCCCACCAACTTTGCCAAAGCACAGCCCCCACACCACTATAGATATCTTCAACCACCAACTTACCATCCTGAGACAAGGCCGAGTATAGCCCACAAAGATCTCCGCCACGGCACAAACCAAGGGGGGACGCCAACCCAGACAGGAAGATCACATCAGTGACTCAACCCACTCAAGTGACGCACCCCTCCTAGGGATGGCATGTCTAACTTGGACTGGCTGTGAAAATGCTCTCCTAATAGTTACCTTCTGGTTAGTACCGGCTTCTGATAACAAGAAAGTGACCCAAGGGAACAGAGTATTCCACATAGGCCAACATAGGCTATGTCTCCGCCAGCATGCTGAAGTCTCCACATTGACATAAATATTAGAAGACTGTAATTTATTTATTAAACTGTGTAGTCCATTCAGATGACAGGTTGATGAGCCAGAGGTGTTTCCCTAATAAAGGGGAAGCTGTAACACTTAGTTATAGACCTCCTTAATACAGGATTTATGAATAGTTTATACATTGATTATTAGTTTATAAATGCTACATTTACATCATTTAGCAGACACTCTTATGCAGAGCGATTTACAGTAGAGAATGCATACATTTTCATACTGGTCCCCCGTGGAAATGGAACCCACAACCCTAGCGTTGCAAGCACCATGCTCTACCAACTGAGCTACACAGGTGCACATGTTAAACAGTAACATATTGGTTGAAATTGGTGCTTGTCTTTAAGCTGCACAGAATACACATAGCATGTAGCCTGTGTTACTGTTATTTAGGCTATTGGTATTAAGATCAATGCAAGGCATTGATGAAGTTTCTGAATGAAGATTCAGCGGAATCTGTTGTAGTTTGCTGACATCATCTGGTTGAAATTAGAACTACACAAGAGAAGACATTCAAATTGTTGACCGGACTCCTAACCTGTAAATCATTGTCGGACAGAAGCAATTGAAATCTGCAGTCTACAATTCAATTTCAATTTAAGGGTCTTTATTGGCATGTGAAACATGTGTTTACATTGCCAAAGCAAGTGAAATAGATAAAACAAAAGTGAAATAAACAATAAAAAATTAACAGTAAACATTACACTTACAAAAGTTTTTAAAAAAGAAGACATTTCAGATGTCATATTATGTCTATATACAGTGTTGTAATGATGTACAAATGGCTAAAGTACAAAAGGGAAAATAAATAAACAAATATAGGTTGTATTTACAATGGTGTTTGTTCTTCACTGGTTGCCCTTTTCTTGTGGCAACAGGTCACATCTTGCTGCTGTGATTGCACACTGTGGCACTTCACCCAATAGGTATGGGAGTTTACCAAAATTGGATTTGTTTTTGAATTCATTGTGGGTCTGTGTAATCTGAGGGAAATATGTGTCTCTAATACGGTCATACACCTGGCAGGAGGTTAGGAAGTGCAGCTCAGTTTCCACCTCATTTTGTGGGCAGTGAGCACATAGCCTGTCTTCTCTTGAGAGCCAGGTCTGCCTTCGGCGGCCTTTATCAATAGCAAGGTTATGCTCACTGAGTCTGTACATAGTCAAAGATTTCCTTAATTTTGGGTCAGTCACATTGGTCAGTTATTCTGCCACTGTGTACTCTCTGTTTAGGGCCAAATAGTATTCTTGTTTGCTCAGTTTTTTTTGTAAATTCTTTCTAATGTGTCATGTAATTATCTTTTAGTTCTCATGATTTGGTTGGGTCTAATTGTGTTGCTCTCCTGGAAGAGCCCCCTATACTTTCTATAGCATGTCTTAATATTATCCAGTTCCTTTGGCTTTGATGCCTCATGATTGAGCATAGCTCTGTTCAAGTAGGCTGTGATTTTGCTGTGGTCTGATAGGGGTGTCAGTGGGCTGACTGTGAACGCTCTAACAAATCAAATCAAATTTTATTTGTCACATACACATGGTTAGCAGATGTTAATGCGAGTGTAGCGAAATGCTTGTGCTTCTAGTTCCGACAATGCAGTAATAACCAACAAGTAATCTAACTAACAATTCCAAAACTACTGTCTTATACACAGTGTAAGGGGATAAAGAATATGTACATAAGGATATATGAATGAGTGATGGTACAGAGCAGCATAGGCAAGATACAGTAGATGGTATCGAGTACAGTATATACATATGAGATGAGTATGTAAACAAAGTGGCATAGTTAAAGTGGCTAGTGATACATGTATTACATAAGGATGCAGTCGATGATATAGAGTACAGTATATACGTATGCATATGAGATGAATAATGTAGGGTAAGTAACATTATATAAGGTAGCATTGTTTAAAGTGGCTAGTGATATATTTACATCATTTCCCATCAATTCCCATTATTAAAGTGGCTGGAGTTGAGTCAGTGTCAGTGTCAGTGTGTTGGCAGCAGCCACTCAATGTTAGTGGTGGCTGTTTAACAGTCTGATGGCCTTGAGATAGAAGCTGTTTTTCAGTCTCTCGGTCCCAGCTTTGATGCACCTGTACTGACCTCGCCTTCTGGATGATAGCGGGGTGAACAGGCAGTGGCTCGGGTGGTTGATGTCCTTGATGATCTTTATGGCCTTCCTGTAACATCGGGTGGTGGGTGTAGGTGTCCTGGAGGGCAGGTAGTTTGCCCCCGGTGATGCGTTGTGCAGACCTCACTACCCTCTGGAGAGCCTTACGGTTGAGGGCGGAGCAGTTGCCGTACCAGGCGGTGATACAGCCCGCCAGGATGCTCTCGATTGTGCATCTGTAGAGGTTTGTGAGTGCTTTTGGTGACAAGCCGAATTTCTTCAGCCTCCTGAGGTTGAAGAGGCGCTGCTGCGCCTTCTTCACGATGCTGTCTGTGTGAGTGGACCAATTCAGTTTGTCTGTGATGTGTATGCCGAGGAATTTAAAACTTGCTACCCTCTCCACTACTGTTCCAACGATGTGGATAGGGGGGTGTTCCCTCTGCTGTTTCCTGAAGTCCACAATCATCTCCTTAGTTTTGTTGACGTTGAGTGTGAGGTTATTTTCCTGACACCACACTCTGAGGGCCCTCACCTCCTCCCTGTAGGCCGTCTCGTCGTTGTTGGTAATCAAGCCTACCACTGTTGTGTCGTCCGCAAACTTGATGATTGAGTTGGAGGCGTGCGTGGCCACGCAGTCGTTGGTGAACAGGGAGTACAGGAGAGGGCTCAGAACGCACCCTTGTGGGGCCCCAGTGTTGAGGATCAGCGGGGAGGAGATGTTGTTGCCTACCCTCACCACCTGGGGGCGGCCCGTCAGGAAGTCCAGTACCCAGTTGCACAGGGCGGGGTCGAGACCCAGGGTCTCGAGCTTGATGACGAGCTTGGAGGGTACTATGGTGTTGAATGCCGAGCTGTAGTCGATGAACAGCATTCTCACATAGGTATTCCTCTTGTCCAGATGGGTTAGGGCAGTGTGCAGTGTGGTTGAGATTGCATCGTCTGTGGACCTATTTGGGCGGTAAGCAAATTGGAGTGGGTCTAGGGTGTCAGGTAGGGTGGAGGTGATATGGTCCTTGACTAGTCTCTCAAAACACTTCATGATGACGGAAGTGAGTGCTACGGGGCGGTAGTTGTTTAGCTCAGTTACCTTAGCTTTCTTGGGAACAGGAACAATGGTGGCCCTCTTGAAGCATGTGGGAACAGCAGACTGGTATAGGGATTGATTGAATATGTCCGTAAACACACCGGCCAGCTGGTCTGCGCATGCTCTGAGGGTGCGGCTGGGGATGCCGTCTGGGCCTGCAGCCTTGCGAGGGTTAACACGTTTAAATGTCTTACTCACCTCGGCTGCAGTGAAGGAGAGACCGCATGTTTTCGTTGCAGGCCGTGTCAGTGGCACTGTATTGTCCTCAAAGCGGGCAAAAAAGTTATTTAGTCTGCCTGGGAGCAAGACATCCTGGTCCAGACTCTGGGTTGAGGTCAGTGATAAAGTAGTCTACAGTACTACTGCTAAGAGATGAGCTATGGGTGTACCTACCATAGGAGTCCCCTCGAAGCCTACCACTGACTATGTACATACCCAACGTCCGACTGAGCTGCAGGAGTTGTGACCCGTTTTTGCTGTCATAGTTGTCTTTAGGGGGGCATATGGGGGATGCTGTCACCTCCAGATAGGTGTTTGTCCCCCTGTGTGCTGAGGGTGTCAGGTTCTTGTCCAGTTCTGGCATTTAGGTCACCACAGACTAGTACATGTTCCTGGGCCTGGAAATTGTTGATCTCCCCCTCTAGGATGGAGAAGCTGTCATTGTTAAAGTATGGGGATTCTATTGGGGGGGATATAGGTAGCACACGAGGACATTTTTCTCTGTTGAGATCATTTCCTTATTCATTTCTAGCCAGATGTAAAATTGTCCTGTTTTTACTAATTTAATAGAGTGGGTCAGGTCTGCTCTATACCAAATTAGCATACCCCCTGAGTCTCACACTCGGTAGTTTGGTGGATGGGACTACCAGCTCCTTGTAACCTAGTGAGCAACCAGTAGGTTCGTCTCCTTGATACCATGTTTCTTGTAGGATGACAATGTCTGTATTTCCAATTTCTTTTACCTTTATTTAACCAGGTAAGCCAGTTGAGAACAAGTTCTCATTTACAACTGCGACCTGGACAAGATAAAACAAAACAGTGCGAAAAAAACAACCCAGAGTTACACATGCGATAAAGTCTGGGTTCTTCCTCTTTAGGCCAAAGGCAGATGACCTCAGACCGTGTATATTCCAGGATGAGATTGTAAAAGCTTTGAGTTCCATAGTGTCTAGTGTTGTTTTTATGTGGTTTAGGCCCAGACCATTACAGTAGGTGTGAGTAGAACGTTGACGTCACCAAATCCAGGCTTTGATTGATTTGGTCTCAGCCCTAGTCTTTTGCCCTGCTCGGATGTTGTAGAACAAACTAGGCTACAGTGCTTTACATTGAATACTCCAATCATGAGCCCGGGCCTGCCCTGCCTTTTTAGTTTTCCAAAGTCATTTTTAATTCGTCCAAATAAATTATATTTTGGCAAGCACGGGCGACTGTTCATTCTCTGAGAGAGAGAGTGCAAAGATGACAAGGACGGAGGTAAACTTTGTTAGCTAACTTACATTTCAACATGTTGACTCAAAAGCTGTACTGACAGATAGCTAGTTTAACGTTAACTAACTAACGTTAGTTAGACTAGTAGTCCCGGCCTACCTAGTGCTGCTAGCATTAGCTACCTGGTACAGAGATTTGACATGAATTGATTAGCTATCAAGACACTGAATCCAACTGCTGGAACTCCATTCACCACCCGACAAGTATCTCAAAATAAACAATTACTGTCTAACCATGGGGCAGAAGATAGACTGTTGTGATTCTGGATGGCCAGATTGCTAGCAAGAATGACAAACTGTCATGTGAGGAATCATAAGAGCTCATTTCAGGATGTTTCATCATGTTATTGATACCATGTCTTGTTTTGAGTTGTTTGGACATTTCATGTCAATGCAAATATGGCTAAAATTTGCTAGCTAGCTAACCAACAACTGTAACGATGTATTTGAGACAACAAGTGGTCATTGTGCAAATGTGTTTGTTTGCAATAAGCATTGGAGATGAAATATAGCTTACATGTTGTCAACTATCTCGAAGCCTACCTCATCTGTTTTGCCCCATGGTTGCACGCATGTTGATTTTGTTGCTAAAGCAACACAGAGAGAGAGGACACAGGTATTGTGTTAGGGAAGGGTAAGACAGTTGAATGTTAAATCAGGCTTAAGATTGAGTGAACTTCTAATATCATTAAGGAACAGTAATGATCCCTTTTCGCTCAATTCAGGTAAACATTATTGGCCTATTGTTCATATTGCATGTGTGTTCATGCGCATATTGCTTCTGTGTCCGTTTGTCTGTTCAGAATACTTCATATTATTACGGCACTGATACTATGACATCTCTGTAATAAGATAGGAGATCCAGGGAAGCAGGACTTCAGACAGCAAGGAAGAGAGAGGAGGGAGAGAGAGGAGCAGACAAGACAGACAGAGAACATAGAGGGGAGGCACACAAGACAGATGTCATATTCCTCTCAAGCCAGAGGAAGTAGTTATTGCTAAACATTACCTCTCAAAAAAGAAAGACGCCTCTTCTGACATGTCCTGTGTGTATAAACTGTTAGACCCTAATTGGTTTCCATCATTGAAGGCATCATGCTGGCCACGCTGACCATCCCAGTTATAGCAGCTGTGAGAGATCTTTCAGTGCATTAAGACGTCTACATACCTGGCTTAGGAGCCAAATGACCCAAGAAAGACTGCATCATGATATACATACTAAGATATACATACTAACCTGCTTGGGAACGAGTGAAGTCAGACAGGTTTTCACCTACAGTTTCATTTTTTTTTCATTTCTAATCTTTATGGATGGACTAATATCCTAGTACCGTGTAATATAACTCGCAAAGATTAACATTTAGTTGGAGAAAGGATTGTATGCTGGTAGGTACAGTTAGTTATATAATACAAGCAAAAAAGATCTGTTGTTGCCATTCTGTACCTGTCCCGCCGGTGTGATGTTCGGATGTACCGATCCTGAGCAGGTGTTGATACACATGGTCTTCTACTGCGAGGACGATCAGCTGTCCGTCTTGTCTCCCTGTAGCACTGTCTTAGGCGTCTCACAGTACGGACATTGCAATTTATTTCCCTGGCCACATCTGCAGTCCTCATGCCTCCTTGCAGCATGCCTAAGGCACATTCACGCAGATGAGCAGGGACCCTGGGCATCTTTCTTTTTGTTTTTCAGAATCAGTAGAAAGGCCTCTTTAGTGTCCTAAGTTTTCATAACTGTGACCTTAATTGCCTACGTCTGTAAGCTGTTAGTGTCTTAATGACCGTTCCACAGGTGCATCTTCATTAATTGTTAATGGTTCATTGAACAAGCATGGGAAACAGTGTTTATTAAACCCTTTACAATGAAGATCTGTGAAGTTACTTGGATTTTTACAAAATATCTTAATATTTAGACAGGGTCTGGAAAAGGGACATTTATTTTTTTGCTGAGTTTAGTTATGCACTTGTGATTTGTACTTGCTAATAGATTTTTAATAAATAATATCAACACCATATTCCATGGGTTTACTGACCACAATCCATTGAATTCATATTATAAAGTGTTGATTATTTGGCATAAGGAGAGCACAGCGCATGGAAGAAAACCCTATATTGCATATTTCACTGCTATGTTTCTGCAATATGTTCACTACTAGAGTGTGGGGCGTTTCATTTCAGTTGTGCAGGGATCCCCAGATTGCATTGGAAAATAGGCATGTAGGCCTAATAACATAAGAGAAGAAGAGACAAGTTAAACAAACGTGTATGAGTGTAAGAAAAGTTAACCCACATGCAGTGCCTAAAACTAGAATCCTAGTTTACAAAGCACAAACTAGCTACAATGTTTCAAACCTCTGCTACATTAGGGCCTACCACTATAACTTCTTACACATGCTCTCTGAAGTTATTGGACCTTATCAGCCATTTGTTTTATTGCCTGTATCTCCAGTGAGCATTGCCACCAAGACCAATCCCTGAGACAGAAAGACCCTGAAAGACCCTGAAACCAGACAGTGCGAGTTCCCAGCTGGACCTGGCTGAAGAGACTGCATACTTAGTCTGTGGAACTCTTCTACCTCCATGCTGCAGACCATCAGAACCCCATCCAGGACACACTGCAGGCTTGCCATGAGCTCCACGATGTACTGATGTACTGGGCTCACTGGGGGTTACCCTCCTAACACCAACTACAGGAAAATCTCAAACCAACAGGCCTGGTCAGTCATATTAACTAAAATGCCAGTGCAACACAAAACCTCCAAAGTTGCAACACAGGCTACGTCTCGATTATTTTCCAATCGTTTTGTTCTGAACAGAACCATTATTCCGACCAGCGAAATATAGTTCTGAACCAGTTCACCCCCCCCCAAAAAAAAAAAATGAACGGTTTATATGGTTGCTTTCGGTTCCTTTCGAAACCTCTGAAATATATTTTTTCACATTTAGCTCAACATTACCTTTCTTCAACAATCAGTGTGCATAGAGCAGCTTGCTATGGAGTGGGCAAGCTATAGTAGGTTACCTGCATTGGACAGACAAATGTAGGGTGTTAAATGTGACTGAACTTTTGCAGGTGTGCGAATGGATGGATAGAGAGAGAAAGGGTGGGGCAGGAGGCTTGACTTGAAGCACTGGGCATCTTCTTATGACATACATTATCTGAATTAGGCCCACATAATTATACCTACGGTGGAGCGGCTTATATGAAGGAACTTTGAACTTAATGTTGGACCAGAGCTAGCTAGCAAGCTTGTGTGTGACGAGCTGCACAAGAATATTTAAAAAAAGAATTTTTTTTAAATGTACAAATCCAATGTGAAACGTGATAACTATAGTATCCTAAACTAGCATAGAAAAAGTTAATCCATTCTTCTATAATTAAAAATCTCTCCCTAATTTCTGAATCGCGCTTGTAACATCATTAGGATACAGTCAAAGGCTACTGTGATACAGTAGCCTATGCTTCAGAGTGGAGGGGCACGCATCCTACACATGCGCACACACACAGGCAAAGATTTTCAGCTGGCAGGTTGACACTGGAATACATTTCTGAGTGACAGAAGGGGGGGCTTTGCATAGGCACTTTGTGTTTTTATTTGTGAGACTGGAAAAAAATGGCCATAATGTAATAGAACATTATTAACCCATTCCCATGCTTTTAAAATAACAGCTCTGCTCCTGAACAATATAGATCACTTTTGTTCCCGGCTCTGAATCTGTTCCATGATAAATGATGTTTTCCTGTTTTCTGTTCTGTTCCCTGAGCCGGTTCTAAAACCTGCTTCTGATATTTGAGTAAGAAAAGAAATTGTGACCATATCACCCATTAAAATATTGCAATATTATGCTAATGCAGGGATATGACTACTGAACATCTAATCAAATGGCTACCCAGACAACTTGCATTGCCGCCACCCCCCTCTTTTACACTGCTGCTACTCTATCCATGCATAAGTCACTTTAATAACTCTACCCACATGTATATTACCTCAACTAACGAGCTCCCCAGCACATAGACTCTGTACCGGTACCCCCTGTATATAGCCTCGCTATTGTTATTTTACAGCTGCTCTTTAATTATTTATTTTATTTATATTTTTTTTGTTTGTATTTTTCTTAACTACATTGTTGGTTAGGGGCTTGTAAGTAAGCACTTCACTCTAAGATCTACAACTGTTGTATTCGGCGCATGTGACAAATAACGTTTGATAATGCTCTTTGGGCATGGTCTTTATTTCTATGTTGGTTTTCAGGGGAAATACAAGGAGCTTGGCTTACCAAACTATATAGCATCAGAAGTTGCTGGAATCGCTACTATCTGCAAACAACTGGATACTTCCCACTGTTTATCAGGTAACACACACAGAAAGCCTGCATCTGTCACTCACCACATTGCCTTCATTCAAATTACAGAACAATGTTTTTAAACTATTACAATAAATTAAACAGTAATAATAGGATAAACATTGTTATTCACAATGAAAACATTATTTGAGCTTACCTTTACACTAGATACAATAAAACATTACCTTTGGATGATTCATGTGTTCTATGTCAGGTACTGGAAGGAATGTCACTCCCAGGATATTGAGCTTGTTCAGAAGACCCCGGAGACAGTGTATGGCTCAGACAAGCAGACTATGACATATGCTGCTTTACACTGGATGTAACACCACAAGGTTACAAACCACATGCAACAAGAACAACCCACTACCAGCTAGTCACTTTGATTTTAAAGCTACAATATGTACCTTTTTGGGCAAACCAACCAAATTCACATAGAAATGTAACCTATAGATCTGGCATTCCCATTGAAAGCAAGTCTAAGCAGTAAATCTGTTTCATGTGCACCATTTCTATGCTTCCCGTTAAGTTTAGTTTTTGCGTGTTTTACTTTCGGTTTTGTACACCAGCTTCAAACAGCTGAAAATACAATATGTTTGGTTACGGAAAATATATTACACAGCCGTTTAGATGGTACAATGATTCTCTACACAATGACTGCTTGTTTTGTCACAAACTGAAATTAGGTGAACTATTAGAATTTCAGCAAACAGGAAATGGTGGAAGGATTTCTTCATATTCAACCTTTATATGAAAGAAAATTAAATAAATTTAACAATAGGTTGAACATGACAATTGCCACTCAATGTCAGCAGTACTAGCTACAATTATTACCATAAATGTTTAGTTAGTTAGACGTATATAGTGCAAATGGTTGGGTCCTCTTGCACCTGGGTTTTGTCGCCACTGTTCCAGAGGGATTTGGGATACAGTGTCATCATTGGAATGTCCTGCGTCGAGCAGCTGCAGCAGAACCCGTTCGAACCCCCAGAACCCATGGTCATCTGATTGACTATATCGACATTATCCACAAACCATATAACAATTGGCTAATTGTACAGTGAGATTTTTCGTTATCAGATTGATGCAAGTATTCATTAAAACAAACTACGAAAGGCACAGATTACTTTGATCTTGTATATTCTAATGGTGAGCAATTCATGTAAATTCAATGAATTAGGGAAAAACATTTTCTGGAGGCTGTGTCTAATCAACTGGAGAACAATGGGAGTATTTTATCTTCACTAATCTGCCATGGCTGGTGCGTTTGTAAGGATCAAAATGTGGCTAACAATTTTACATAGCTGGCTATTTTAAAGCTATACTGTGCATAAACAATTCCCACTAAACATTTTTTTTTGTGGGATATTTTATAAGACACAACCAAGAAAACTGTTTTAGTTTGTACTGTTGTATTTGAGTGGATGACAAAAGATGTATAAAGCACAAAATGTATGTTCACAAGATTCAATGGGTAACATACCAGTGAATTTGTGCCTCAGAAATCTAGCATTTCATAGGCAAAAGGAAACACTTGAAGGTTGAGACATTAAAACATACAGGTCACACAGTATTAAAATCCTAAGGTCTGAGAAGTCCATTAGTCTATCCAGATTCATTTCCCACCCCCTTCTTCCTCCTCTGTGTCATTATCCTGCATGGCCTCTTCCTCTTCTTCCTCAGCCAGCTTCTCAAAGTCGCTCGTTTCAGAGTTCCACATGCACTTGATCTGCACTCTGAATTCTGCCATCTCAATCCCAAAGAGTTTCTATATGGGAAAAATAATGTAACCATCTAGCAACTGTGGACTTGCAGAATGTCTCATAGGCCAATCAGGTGTAGACTGGGGGGGAAGGTTTAGAACTCACCAGAATACGGGCCTGTTCAGGGGTTAGTGTGTCTCCCTCTTTGCACACGTCATGGTCTTTCAGTAGTGTCACCACTCCTACAACAAAACAATGGGGTATAAGCCAACAATTGCAACATTTAATCCTTCCCCTTTGGAAGTAATCCTACGTAAACTTGACTAGTTATCGACGAGCTTCGGTTGTTAGATCAGAAGTCTGTAGCAGAAGCAGAAAAAGTTCATTTAAACTAAACAAAGTGGGTCACTAGAGAGGTTACAGCCATCCTTTCATTGCAGACTTATGAAAGGTTTCTCTGAGCATCAGAGACAGGTCTCACCTTTCTTGAGTGCTGTGGGGAGTCCCAACTGTCTCAGCTGTGGCTCCATGGAGTGAGGGAACTGTTCCAGGGGTCCTTCATCAAGTGTTATGGCCATCCCTGCCTTGTTTCCTGCTCGTGCAAAATCCATCTCTTTGAACTGGCTGAAATACCTGAAAAACATTTATCAAGAGAAAAACAACTTATATGAAACTACCATTGAGGGCAAGGAATCAGCCGAAGCACCAGATGAACAAAAAAAAATTACTCAATTTAATGATGGTATATCTTTAATGGAAATGCAAGACATAGGTTTACTTACTCTTGTACCTCTTCCTTGGTTTTATTTGTGAATAACACACCCACTTCTCCCCTCAGAAACCGGCTGACCTACAAAATAAGCAGAGACCAACATTAATTCAACTCCTTGAAAATTATCTTTGTGCAAATCAAATGTACAAGACTTTAACTCATGAGTCTACATAACTTCATCACAACAAATATAGCATACCTTGTGCAAATTGTCTTTGTACTCGCTTGTTGGTCCTTTACCTATAGCGATCATCATGACTTTGTTTTTGCCAAAAAAGAATCTGAAGAAGAAAAACATCACCTCATTGTCAAACCAGCTGCACCTACCTATACGCATAACACATCATGGGTGTCTGACAATTAGATTTGTCTGAGTAATGAGAACCAGGCTGCTTAGACCTGTGTTGTGTGTGTTCTTACCGACTGTGTTTCCAGGATGTCCGGATGTCTTTCAGTTTGTTGTTCCTCATGTTTGCCACAGAGAAGATGAACAGATGCTTGTAAATGTCTACACATTTCCGCAACTATAAAGACATGGACATACAGACCATTAGTCAAGCGTTTATTAGCTGGGTACCGATGTCAGACAGAAAACAGCTTAGCTAAGAAGGATTGATGGGTATCAGTATACGTAGTTACCTCTTCTATTAAGTTCTGTTTAGTTTCCAGACCCTTCTTGGCTGTTTTTGTTAGTGAAACTGAAGAGGTGAAAAAGACAAAACAATCAGGTTGGATGCATACAGGACAACAAAGTATGTTCAGCATTAGCCATCTTAATAAACATAATTAGCTAGTTAGCTAACGTTAGCTTCGTAGCTAGCTGGCTCCTCTTTCACCTCTTGATGCAAGACATACCCTGGAAATGCTATATTTGTGAACTATTACATGAAGCAATACACTAGACTATATATACGCTTAATCTACTGGACGAATGACATAAAAACATACCTTTCTTGTCTCTCTTTGACTTCGGCATGGTCCTCACGTTGTGTAGACCTATGGAGGAAAAGGACCCCACGTGTTTCTGTCTGTTGAATATAGCGGTCCAAAATATGCCTACAAAAAAAATGAATTGTTGCGTTTCCCGAGCTTATTTTCTGATACATAATTGACTTGAAATAAAATATTGACTTTGATAATATAAATACATTATTTAATCATCTGGATTAACAATGCAAAATAAATGTGCTTTATGGACATGGTCTCTTTTTCCCCAGTAGATGGAACCCTGCAAACATGAGAGGGCGCACCTCATAATAAGTGCTATAACAAGCACACAGAAATCATGATAAATCCATTAAAAGTTATTATGGTGTGACAGAAATTATGATTCATTTTTTTATTCTGTTGTTTTCTATTGAATATAAATATTGTACCTCTTTTGCTCCATAAAGCACATATTGCGCTGCAATGACAAAAAATAAAGACAGGTTGGAGAGGGCAGCAGTCTCACTTGAATGAGGTGTCTGTGGTATGCACTTGCAAGTAAAGGGTGTTTTTCTCACTAAAATATGATTCAATGTAGACTAATTAATGAATGCTTTAAACAGACATCGATACAGTGGCTGTTGCCTGCTGTGTTTATTTTTATTTATTTTTAAATTTCACCTTTATTTAACCAGGTAGGCTAGTTGAGAACAAGTTCTCATTTGCAACTGCGACCTGGCCAAGATAAAGCATAGCAGTGTGAACAGACAACACAGAGTTACACATGGAGTAAACAATTAACAAGTCAATAAACACAGTAGAAAAAAAGAGCGTCTATATACATTGTGTGCAAAAAGACATGAGGAGGTAGGTGAATAATTACAATTTTGCATATTAACACTGAAGTGATAAATGATCAGATGGTCATGTACAGGTAGAGATATTGGTGTGCAAAAGAGCAGAAAAGTAAATAAATATAAACAGTATGGGGATAAAGTAGGTAAAATTGGGTGGGCTATTTACCAATAGACAGACTATGTACAGCTGCAGCGATCGGTTAGCTGCTCAGATAACAGATGTTTGAAGTTGGTGAGGGAGATAAAAGTCTCCAACTTCAGCGATTTTTGCAATTTGTTCCAGTCACAGGCAGCAGAGAACTGTAACGAAAGGCGGCCAAATGAGGAGTTGGCTTTGGGGATGATCAGTGAGATACACCTGCTGGAGCGCGTGCTACGGGTAGGTGTTGCCATCGAGACCAGTGAACTGAGATAAGGCGGAGCTTTACCTAGCATGGACTTGTAGATGACCTGGAGCCAGTGGGTCTGGCGACGAATATGTAGCGAGTGCCAGCCGACTAGAGCATACAAGTCGCAGTGGTGGGTGGTATAAGGTGCTTTAGTAACAAAGCGGATGGCACTGTGATAAACTGCATCCAGTTTGCTGAGTAGAGTATTGGAAGCTATTTTGTAGATGACATCGCTGAAGTCGAGGATCGGTAGGATAGTCAGTTTTACAAGGGTAAGTTTGGCGGCGTGAGTGATTAGAAAGCCGACTCTAGATTTGATTTTAGATTGGAGATGTTTGATATGAGTCTGGAAGGAGAGTTTTACAGTCTAGCCAGACACCTAGGTACTTATAGATGTCCACATATTCTAGGTCGGAACCATCCAGGGTGGTGATGCTAGTCGGGCGTGCGGGTGCAGGCAGCGAACGGTTGAAAAGCATTTGGTTTTACTAGCGTTTAAGAGCAGTTGGAGGCCATGGAAGGAGTGTTGTATGGCATTGAAGCTCGTTTGGAGGTTAGATAGCACAGTGTCCAAGGACGGGCCGGAAGTATACACAATGGTGTCGTCTGCGTAGAGGTGGATCAGGGAATCGCCCGCAGCAAGAGCAACATCATTGATATATACAGAGAAAAGAGTCGGCCCGAGAATTGAACCCTGTGGCACCCCAATAGAGACTGCCAGAGGACCGGACAGCATGCCCTACGATTTGACACACTGAACTCTGTCTGCAAAGTAGTTGGTGAACCAGGCAAGGCAGTCATTAGAAAAACCAAGGCTACTGAGTCTGCCGATAAGAATATGGTGATTGACAGAGTCGAAAGGCTTGGCAAGGTCGATGAAGACGGCTGCACAGTACTGTCTTTTATCGATGGTGGTTATGATATCGTTTAGTACCTTGAGCGTGGCTGAGGTGCACCCGTGACCGGCTCGGAAACCAGATTGCACAGCGGAGAAGGTATGGTGGGATTCGAGACGGTCAGTGACCTGTTTGTTGACTTGGCTTTCGAAGACCTTAGATAGGCAGGGCAGGATGGATATAGGTCTGTAACAGTTTGGGTCCAGGATGTCTCCCCCTTTGAAAAGGGGGATGACTGCGGCAGCTTTCCAGCTTTCCTTGGGGATCTCAGACGATATGAAAGAGAGGTTGAACAGGCTGGTAATAGGGGTTGCGATAATGGCGGCGGATAGTTTCAGAAATAGAGGGTCCAGATTGTCAAGCCCTGCTGATTTGTACGGGTCCAGGTTTTGCAGCTCTTTCAGAACATCTGCTATCTAGATTTGGGTAAAGGAGAACCTGGAGAGGCTTGGGCGAGTAGCTGCGGAGCTGTTGGCCGAGGTTGGAGTAGCCAGGAGGAAGGCATGGCCAGCCGTTGAGAAATGCTTGTTGAAGTTTTCGATCGTCATGGATTTATCGGTGGTGACCGTGTGTTTGTGGAATAATTATCTGTAACAGATGAGTTTATGGAAAACATACTATTTATCTTATGCTCTGCACCAAGCCATGTATTCTGTCAAGGGAGCCACCTTGCAGCGAGATCTAGGGATCTGGTTTGAGGCGTTGCATGGATCAGCAGACACAACAGCTGCAGTAGTGCATTTATTGAGCATTATTCAGCAGGGGGTGGGGTGGGTGCTTGACTTGTCAAATCTGGGTCACAGTGGTATGTTACATCATATCAGCCATTTCCCATTCTCATTCCATCTCTCTTTCCTTCCCATCCGCTAGGCTATGTAAGTATAGCCTATGATCATGTGGTGGTGAAGTTGAGAATTACTGTGGTGATTTATACAAGGCTTAAAATGATGAATCTCCATCACCCCATGGTTGTATCTGTGAACCTGAAGTGAGAAATGCAGTGGCAAGAGGTGAAATCCCAGATAGACAAGCTATTAGGCCTACCTGGCTCCTACACACACAAGCACCTAGTGATGGTGTACCAAACATACACAAATGAAATGGAGCTGTGAGTGTGCGTGTGTTATTTCTATTCTTTGTAGACTTCACTGATTTTCTTTAGCTTGTATGACTGAATATTTTCACCATATTTTCTCAATGATGCGACTGAGTATAAATGTAGGGCTTTATTCTAATTAAATCTAAA
Organism: Oncorhynchus tshawytscha; assembly: GCF_018296145.1. NCBI lineage: Eukaryota > Metazoa > Chordata > Actinopteri > Salmoniformes > Salmonidae > Oncorhynchus > Oncorhynchus tshawytscha. The sequence continues at coordinate 40,002,326 of NC_056435.1, read as the reverse complement.
ATCTCTGATGAAGTGGTGTCAAGCCTCCATCAACTGATGATCCCGAAGTATCGATTGATTTCAGTGCCAACAAAAATTGTTTTTGAATTCCATCATTTTGAGTTTATATTAAGATATTGAATTTGAATGTGTAATGCTCAAATTGAATCATTCATTTCATAAATTGAACTTGTATTTCATGATTTCAAACTGAATTGAATGAATTCAAATACAATTTATTTTGGCACTGACTTTTTTTGTGGGGGGACACTGAAATCACTCCATACCAATAACGGACACTACGTCAAAGCTAAAACAAAGATTAGGTTAAAATGAGATAGGTCATATTTGCAGGACTATTTGAAGCAGAAGGAAAATATAGTTTTGAATAGAGTACAGCTTATGTCAGAATTTACTTTTCGTAGCAGGCTAGGAGAACTTACGCAGCAAGTTATGAGAATTAGGTTGAGGTTAGGAAAAGAGTTAGGGTTAGCTAAAATGCCAAAATGAACTACTTTTGACGTCAATTTGACATAAGCTGTATTCTAACTAGACATGATCGGAAAATATTTCAACAAAGCACATTTGAAATGTTCAGCTGAAGATGAAACAACTGGATGAAGAACATGAAGGAGCATTGGAAGTTTATTTTCAACAGGTTCAAAACACTTTCGCTAACAGTTAGCTTCAGCTAGCTAACGTTTTAATTTCTACTGCGTGCTGTTGTCTCTTGTCTGTTTACTTTATTGCGACCTTTATTACGAACTGGTGGTTTCTGTTTTTTCCAGATGTGATGGTGTGAGGCACTCTACCGCAAATGATGAAACTAGGAAAGTTATTGATATATATAGTACTCTGCTCTCCCCCTCTGTGTTGGCATTTCAGGGTCTCTCTTATCACTGGTATGCTGAAGGCACTCACTTTTTCTGCCTATCCCCTGACATATTATCTCTGTGTTTTTGGAAGATGTCTACGCTTCAAAATCTAATTTTATTAGTCACATGCACCGAATACAACAGGTGTAGGTAGACCTTACAGTGAAATGCTTACTTAGGAGTCCCTAACCAACAATGCAGTTTAAACAAATCTGGATAAGAGTAATTAAAGAGCAGCAGTAAAATATAACCTTTTGAGGGTCTGAGGACCCATGCCAAATCTTTTCAGTCTCCTGTGGGGGAATAGGTTTTGTCGTGCACTCTTCACAACTCTCTTGGTATGTTTGGACCATGTTAGTTTGTTGGTGATGTGGACACCAAGAAACTTGAAGCTCTCAACCTGCTCCACTGCAGCACCGTCAATGAGAATGGGGGAATGCTTGGTCCTCTTATTCCTGTAGTCAGGATCAGGCCTACCACTGTTGTGTCGTCGGCAAACTTAATGATGGTGTTGGAGTCGTGGCTGGCCGTGCAGTCATGAGTGAACAGGGAGTACAGGAGGGGTCTGAGCATACACCACTGAGGGGCCCCTGTGTTGAGGATCAGTGTGGTGGATGTGTTGTTACACACGCTTGGATGTTGGTCCACACCCTCAGGTTCAAACTCTACAAGACAGCACTGCTATTCATTCCTTGGGAGACCTGCCAGCTCCAAGTCCTCTCCATCACTGTTGACAACTGCGTTGTGTCAACCTCCCGAACTGTGAAGAACGTCAGACTGAGGTAGGCCGTCTTGGTGGATGTGCAATGAGGAGCCAGACAAGTATGCTAAGGTGCAATCTGCTATTAACACAGGACAGGAGAAAATATAGAGGACATGACAAGAGGGGAATATCTCTCCTGTGTGTGCTGTTGCCTTGAGGAGGCATGGACAGAAGGTGGTAAAGCGGAAATAGTTTGTGGTTGTTTTAGTGTGGTAGTTGTGGTTGTGCTTTAGTAATCCACCGGGTGCGCTGTTGTGTTTGTTTATTTTCATTGTTGAAGTGTAACTGTTGAAAACTGTTGAAGTGTTAACACAGCCTCAGTCTGTGAAGATGAGATTTGATTTGATTTATTAGGATCCCCATTAGAAGATGCCAATGGCGACAGCTAGTCTTACTGGGGTCCGACACAATGAAAGACTTTACAGACAAAAACAGCTTTACAAATGACATTAACATGTATTGTGTGTGTGCATCTATCAGTTACATATACACTACTGGTCAAAAGTTTTAGAACACCTACTCATTCAAGAGTTGTTCTTTATTTTCTTCAACGACAAACTACTTCCCTTTACCACCTTCTACATTGTAGAATAATAGTGAAGACAACAAAACTATGAAATTACACATAAACAAAAAAGTGCTAAACAAATCAAAACATATTTTATATTTGAAATTCTTCAAATAGCCACCCTTTGCCTTGATGACAGCTTTACACACTCTTGGCATTCTGTCAACCAGCTTCAGCTGGAATGCTTTTCTAACAGTCTTGAAGGAGCTCCCACAATGCTGACCACTTGTTGGCTGCTTTTCCTTCACTCTGCGGTCCGACTCATCCCAAACCATCTCAATTGGGTTGAGGTCAGGGGATTGTGGAGGCCAGGTCATCTGATGCAGCACTCCATCATTCTCATTCTTGGTAAAATAGCCCTTACACAGCCTGGAGGTGTGTTGGGTCATTGTCCTGTTGACAAACAAATGATAGTCCCACTAAACCCAAAACAGATGGGATGGCGTGCCGCTGCAGAATGCTGTGGTAGCCAACATTGAATTGATGTCTGTGTCCAGTGGGATCTATCACACATTTTTTTTTTAGGACAACATTATACAGACAGGTAGCTTAGTGTTTAGAGCATTGGGCCAGTAACGAAAGGTTGCTAGATCAAATCCCTGCCTGGAGCTGACAAGGTAAAAATCTGTCATCTTGCCCCTGGGGCAGTTTAAATCCCTGTTCCTTGGCTGTCATTGTAAATAAAAATGTGTTCTTAACTGACTTGCCAAGTAAAACTTTTATTACTAATGATATTTAATTGCTTAATTTTAAACTTTAACAATGTGTTTTCTGCACAGGGTGACTGGGAGCTCTGAAGCCCAAAGCACAGAATTATGAGAGAAAATACAGTTCCTAAAATTGACATATTAGCCCGAGAATTAGACAAGCCTACCTTGAAATAACAAATTGTGTCCACTTAAGGACATTCTTTGAAAGGCCTATGCATTTTGGGAGTACTGTGTGTGCGCGCGTGCTTGTGTTTTAGCACGTGAGGGTACGTGACAGAGAATGGGAGGGTTGATGCATACAGTGCCCAGTTTAGCAGTTTGCTTGAATGACCCAGCGGCGCCACAAAGAGGCAGGGGTAGGGCTGTAGACTAGTCTGTCATCACACCGCGGTACCGGAGTCCGGGGAAAGAAACGCGAATAGGAGCAAAGACAGTGAGTGTGTATAGAGAGAATGGGGAAGGGAGAAACTGAGCGCATAGGCCTACAGCATCAGCAGCATCTGAAAAAGCAGAGGCAAACGCACGGTGTGTCATATTCCTGCGTATAACAGAGGAGGATGGAGACTTTCCCGTTGCGCCAGAGATCTGGACTGATAAAATTATATGTTTGTGGATAGCCTACCAATAGGAAAAGGTGTTTTCTGGAGGTTTGAGGACAGCGAAGGTCCATCACCTTCAACTGCCCCGTCAATCTAATTTCAAGGAGCCACATCATAAGAAACTACCTAGAGAACTGGCATTTTGGAGGATATGGTCGGTTTTATTGTTAAATTCATGTAGCAAAACAAACAAAAAAAGGTTTTATCATTTGTATGTTTACCAGTATGATGAACTCTTTTTTTGATTCTTCGCCTGCTGCTATGATTGATACAATTCCTGTCAGCGGTATGTCCACTGCTGGGACGGGCGCTGTAACCAGTGCGCTTCGAAATGATTTGGGGTCCAATATTCATGTCCTGAAGACTCTGAACCTGCGGTTTCGCTGTTTTCTTGCCAAAGTTCATGAATTAGAGCGGAGAAACAAATTATTAGAGAACCAACTGCAGCAAGCCTTGGATCAACAACGATACCAAGTATACACTCGTGAAGTGGCTGTCCAAACCGACTCTACCGAATCCCGACTACCTGGTACCATTTGGAGTTTCACGCACGTGAGAAGACACGGAGAGCGCTATGAGACTCTCCAGGGCCCTGGTGTATCCTGGAATCATCCGGACGGTGTTGGGGTCCAAATCGATACCATCACCCCAGAAATCCGAGCTCTGTATAATGTGTTGGCTAAAGTCAAACGAGAGAGAGATGAATACAAGAGAAAGTAAGTAGCCTACCAACAAACTACTGCACTCTGACAGTGACATCAGTGCGCATTTTGAATTGCAGCAGTTATAGGCCTGACGGATTATTTTTTTATTCACGTAGGAATGAATGAAATACGCCATGGGTAGAGAAACTGCAACTCTCAATACCTCCCATTTGCCTATATTTTTTTAAAGAGGCAGTCAGCAGTTGAAACGATACCAAAGCCTTCTCACAGCCCCTGTTTCTGTAAAATGCAGAGGGATGGGGCTGGAGAAATATAACCAAATTCATAGACAGAGCTATGGATGCAAGGACTGAACATACATTATAAACAAACAATAGAGGCTATAAAGTGTTTAACATTGACTTTGTTTAGAAACACTGGAGCAAAACAAGCTGATATTTTGGGTTCTGATGGAGTACAACATTTGAACTGAGCTCAAATCAAATGTTATTTGTCAGATACACATGGTTAGCAGATGTTAATGTGAGTGCAGAGAAATCCTTGTGCTTCTAGTTCCGACCATGCAGTAATATCTAACAAGTAATCTAACCTAACAATTTCACAACAACTACCTTATACACACAAGTGTAAAGGAATGAATAAGAATATGTGCATAAAAATATATGATTGGGCGATGGCCCAAACGGCATAGGCAAGATGCAGTAGATGGTATAGAGTACAGTGTATACATATGAGATGAGTAATGTAGGGTATGAAAACATTATATGAAGTGGCATTGTTTAAAGTGGCTAGTGATTTATTACATCCATTTTTTCATTATTAAAGTGGCTAGAGATGAGTCAGTATGTTGACAGCAGCCACTCAATGTTAGTGATGGCTGTTTAACAGTTTGATGGCCTTGAGATAGAAGCTGTTTTTCAGTCTCTCGGTCCCCGCCTATACTGACCTCGCTGTCTGGATGATAGCTGGGTGAACAGGCAGTGGCTCGGGTGGTTGTTGTCCTTGATGAACTTTTTGGCCTTCCTGTGACATCGGGTGGTGTAGGTGTCCTGGAGGGCAGGTAGTTTGCCCCCGGTGATGCATTGTGCAGACCTCACTACCCTCTGGAGAGCCTTACGGTTGTGGGCAGAGCAGTTACCGTACCAGGTGGTGATACAGCCCGACATGATGCTCTCACTTGTGCATCTGTAATGGTTTGTGAGTGTTTTTGGTGACAAGCCAAATTTCTTCAGCCTCCTGAGGTTGAAGAGGCGCTGTTGCACCTTCTTCACCACGCTGTCTGTGTGGGTGGACCATTTCAGTTTGTCCATGACGTGTACACCGAGGAACTTAAAAAACGTTCCACCTTCACTACTCTCCCGTCGATGTGGATAGGGGGCTGCTCCCTCTGCTGTATCCTGAAGTCCACGATCATCTCCTTTGTTTTGTTGACATTGAGTGTGGGGTTATTTTCCTGACACCACACTCCAAGGGCCCTCACCTCCTCCTTGTAGGCCGTCTCGTCATTGTTGGTAATCAAGCCTACCACTGTAGTGTCGTCTGCAAACTTGATGATTGAGTTGGAGGCGTGCATGGCCACGCAGTCATGGGTGAACAGGGAGTACAGGAGAGGGCTCAGAACGCACCCTTGTGGGGCCCCAGTGTTGAGGATCAGCGGGATGGAGATGTTGTTACCTAACCTCACCACCTGGGGGGCGGCCCGTCAGGAAGTCCAGGACCCAGTTGCACAGGGCGGGGTTGAGACCCAGGGCCTCGAGCTTAATGACGAGTTTGGAGGGTACTATGGTGTTAAATGCTGAGCTGTAGTCGATGAATAGCATTCTTACATAGGTATTCCTCTTGTCCAGATGGGTTAGGGCAGTGTGCAGTGGGATTGCGATTGCGTCTTCTGTGGACCTATTGGGGCGGTAAGCAAATTGGAGTGGGTCTAGGGTGTCAGGTAGGGTGGAGGTGATATGGTCCTTGACTAGTCTCTCAAAGCACTTCATGATGACGGAAGTGAGTGCTACAGGGCGATAGTCATTTAGCTCAGTTACCTTAGCTTTCTTGGGAACAGGAACAATGGTGGCCTTCTTGAAGCATGTGGGAACAGCAGACTGGGATAAGGATTGATTGATTATGTACGTAAACACACCAGACAGCTGGTCTGCGCATGCTCTTGAGGATGAAGACATCGTGTTCCGCAACAGGGCTGGTTTTCCTTTTGTAGTCTGTGATTGACTGTAGACCCTGGCACATACCTCTCGTGTCTGAGCCGTTGAATTGCGACTCTACTTTGTCTCTATACTGACGCGTAGCTTGTTTGATTGCCTTGCGGAGGGAATAGCTACAATATTTGTATTCGGTCATGTTTCCGGTCACCTTGCCCTGATTAAAAGCAGTGGTTGGCACCTTCAGTTTTGCGCGAATGCTGCCATCAATCCACGGTTTCTGGTTGGAGAATGTTTTAATAGACGCTGTGGGTACAACATCACCGATGCACTTGCTAATAAACTCGCTCACCGAATCAGCGTATTCATCAATGTTATTGTCCGACGCTATGTAGAACATATCCCAGTCCACGATGCATTTATAAGTTATAATCTTCAAGAATCAATGGGTACATATCATTAATTTATAAATCAGAAAATGTATGTAGCAACTTCAGTTTGCCCCTTTAAAGGGGGGATGGATTCATTGCTTACCTGAAATCTTTGGCAGCCAAACAGCAAGCAACAAGGGTATTGTACCTCTTGCCAAAACCATGCAATTGCATTGCACAATCTACCTCCATGAAGTTTGAATTCAGGACAGATTTGTTGAAATCAGTTTCAAATATTTAATTGTCATCATGTTTAGTATGAACCATGATTGGTTGACCCATGAGCAGTTATGTGGCCTGTAGGCCAGAAGGTGCTGTTATTATGGTGAGATGATAGAAATGATAAAGAATATAGCTAAACGAAGCCAGAGGTCATACAGTATTGGTTTGCAGTGTTACTGGTACAGTAATAGATACAGCGAGAATGTTGAAACTAGAGGGTCTGAGGGAAAATAGTGGGTGCACTTCCTTTAAATTGAACACTCATTTTAAACCTGATTTCACTGTCTTAATGGAGTTCACCATGGTAGAATGGTTCATGGTGTGGATGTCCCATCCAACCCCCACTTCCTCTTTGCTCACACTAATGTAATTTCCCAAAGGATTCACTGCAGCCTCCCTGGCCCACGTCACAACTGGCCGGCATGGCTGGCTACTGCAGGAATCCCTGCCAATCGCCTCTGTTTCCCCATGATTTAACCAGGGAAGGATTAAATAACTGAACTAAGAGTTTGGCTATGGAATAGACTCACTTCCATGTCCCCATAATGACTCACTGACACAGGATGATGAAGTCATGAACTGTGTTTAGTAATATTTTATTTTTTATTTAAACTTTATTTAACTATGCAAGTCAGTTAAGAACAAATTCTTATTTTCAATGACGGCCGCAGGTAGCCTAGTGGAGGGTGATCTTATTGGTAAAGTAGACAATTTGTAACTCTGCTACAAATGACCGACAAGGCATGGAACAATCTTGCAAAGATCAGCTCACATTATGTTTGGGAGATACCAGCTCCATGTACTTTAGACATTTCTGCAGTTAAGATTTTAAAAAAACATCCTATGCCCAATGTTTTCATTGCTAAATTAGGGAGTCAGTAGCTCTGTTGAGGGCCCAGATATACCCCTGTCAGAACCACACGTGGAGTCATACATTTAACTGTTAGGCTTCAGACACTATTCATGTTCTTTAGATGCATCTCAGAAAATAGAATAGCAATTCATTATGAGAGGCAAGATTCCATGGATGGAACATTCAAGAATGCATGATGACAAGTCAACTGAGTAGAATATGCTGTCAAAAGACTGGCCTAATGGCCCACTAACTGTAGCCACCCTTTTCTCCACCCCTCCCTGTCTCATGCAGACTGCTTTGTAAAGCTTATTCAAGCCTACTGGAGAGGCCCTGTACCTTCAGCCTAGTGTGCTGATTTAATTAAGCTTTTTGAGTGTGGACACACCATGAGATGGATTCCCAAAGTATTCATATGTTTATAATCTGCTTCTTTACAATGCAACCTTCCCAAATCCGGCGTCGATTTTGTAAGCTTCAGGAAAAACAGAATGATTTGTCACCAGCCATCACGTTACACAATATTGATATACTGTGTCTATGGAATTAGTATGGACAGGATTTATTAGATTTTTTTCATACCAGATTTGGGAAACTAAGTATCTGTAGAGACATGGCAAGAAGTAATCAATTTACTTGTGTTAAACATGTCATAACAGAATTTGTTATCACATGTTATCACATGCTTTCAATATTGCCTGTTTCCCCCCCCCCAGGGAACAATAAAGATAAACTTCTTTCTAAATTGCATAGTGCTCAGTTGCATAACATTCATTGTTTTGCAGTTGTGCAACAGTCTCTATTATTTCTCGGTCGAAAAGTTTCATGCCAGATTTGAGAAAGAGCCTTACCTCTTATCTGATTTTATAACAGACTTTTGCAACACTGTCTGAGCAGGACATACTGTACATATAGATATACAATCAATTATTTTGACGTTTTATTTTGGGGGATGCAAACACACACACGCAGTACATAGTCCCATGCATAGGCTCATTTAATCAGTGAGATATATTTTATTTATTTATTTAACCTTTATTTGATCACGGAAGACATATGGAGACCTAGGTCTCTTTTACAAATATGCCCTGTATATACACCATAAATATATACATTATAACTAAACTATATATTACACACATATACAGTTGAAGTCGGAAGTTCACATATACCTTAGCGAAATACATTTAATCTCAGTTTTCCACAATTCCTGACATGTAATACTCGTAAAAATGTCCCTGTCTTAGGTCAGTTAGGATCACAACTTTATTTTAAGAATGTGAAATTAATAATAGGCACAGTCAACATAGTGTATGTAAACTTCTGACCCACTAGAATTGTGATAAACTGAATTATGAGTGAAAATATCAGCCTGTAAACAATTGTTGGAAAGATTACTTGTGTCATGCACAAAGTAGTGTTCTAACCGACTTGCCAAACTATAGTTTGTTAACAAGACATTTGTGGAGTGGTTGCAAAACAAGTTTTAATGACTCGAACCTAAGTGTATGTAAACTGCCAACTTCAACTGTGTATATATATATATATATATATATACTGTGTCACAATTCCAGTACGTCAAAAGTTTTACATACACTAAGTTGACTGTGCCTTTAAACAGCTTGAAAAATTCCAGAAAATGATGTCAGGCTAATTGACATAATTTTAGTCAATTGGAGGTGTACCTGTGGATGTATTTCGAGACATACCTTCAAACTCAGTGACTCTTGCTTGACATCATGGGAAAATCAAAAGGAAACAGCAAATACCTCAGAAAAAACATTGTGGACCTCCACAAGTCTGGTTCATCCTTGGGAGCAATTTCCAAACTCCTGAAGGAACCATGTTCATCTTTACACCATGTTCATCTTTTCATCTGTACGCAAGTATAAACACCATGAGACCACGCAGCCGTCATGCCGCTCAGGAACGAGACGTGTTCTGTCTCCTAGAGATGAACGTTCTTTGATGCGAAAAGTGCAAATCAATCTCAGAACGACAGCAAAGGACCTTGTGAAGATGCTGGAGGAAACAGGTACAAAATTATCTATATCCACAGTAAAACGAGTCCTATATCAACATAACCTTAAAGGCCACTCAGCAAGGAAGAACCTATTGCTCCAAAACCGCCATAGAAAAGCCAGACTACGTTTTGCAACTGCACATGGGGACAAAGATCGTACTTTCTGGAGAAATGTCCTCTGGTCTGATGAAACAAAAATAGAACTGTTTGGCCATAATGACCATTGTTATGTTTGGAGGAAAAAGGGGGAGGCTTGCAAGCCGAAGACCACCATCCCAACCGTGAAGCCTGGGGGTGGCCGCATCATGTTGTGGTTGTGATTTGCTGCAGGAGGGACTGGTGCACTTCACCAAATAGATGGCATCATGAGGAAAGGAAATTATGTGGATATATTGAAGCAACATCTCAAGACATCAGTCAGGAAGTTAAAGCTTGGTTGCAAATGAATCTTCCAAATGGAAAATATTGGAGCGGCCATCAATCACAAAGCCCTAACCTCAATCCCATAGAACATTTTTGGGCAGAACTGAAAATGTGTTTGCGAGCAAGGAGGCCTACAAACTTGACTCAGTTACACCAGCTCTGTCAGGAGGAATGGGCCAAAATTCACCCAAATTATTTTGGGAAGCTTGTGGAAGGCTACCTGAAACGTTTGACAGAAGTTAAACAATTTAAAGGCAATGCTACCAAGTACTAACTGAGTGTTTGTAAACTTCTGACCCACTGGGAAAGTGATGAAAGAAATAAAAGCTGAAATAAATAATTCTCTCTACTATTATTCTGACATTTCATATTCTTAAAATATAGTGGTGATCCTAACTGACCTAAGACAGGGACATTTTACTAGGATTAAATGTCAGGAATGGTGAAAATCTAAGTTCAAATGTATTTGGCTAAGGTGTATGTAAACTTCCAACTTCAACTGTATATACTACTGGTCAAAAGTTTTCGAACACTTACTCATTCAAGGGTTTTTCTATATTTTACTATTTTCTACATTGTATAATAATAGTGAAGACATCAAAACTACTAAATAACACATATGGAATCATGTAGTAACCAAAAAAGTGTTTAACAAAACAAAATGTATGTTATATTTGAGATTCTTCACATAGCTACCCTTTGCCTTGATGACAGTTAACCACATTTTTGGCAATCTCTCAACCAGCTTCATGAGGTAGTCACTTGGAAAGCATTTCAATGAACAGGTGTGCCTTCTTAAAAATGTATTTCTGGAATTTCTTTCCTTAATGCGTTTGAGCCAATCAGTTGTGTTGTGACAAGGTAGGTAAATTTCTTCAACAAATGAGGTCTATATAATTATCAAACATGCATTAGTAATGGAAAGGAAACAGACTATTTTTTTAAGTATTAAAAAATACTTCTTTAGCAATACAATTTGGAGGCAGAAATTGGTACAGAGTTCAGTATAACAGTATATGATACTTTCTTCCCAAGTTCTGCAAAATGTCTAAGACATCCTGTAACTCATATAGCCTCCCCAATCACCCTTACGTAACTTTCCCTGGCAACAACATTTTAATGAATCTGACCTCCCCCCGACAGCAGGAACCATCTTATCAGCAAGTAAAAACTTAGAAGTGAGTTTGACCAAAATTTGACCTTTCATCACAAGTATAGGGTCATGACAAGGTGAACGAATGTAAGCATCTTCTGACAGGGGGCTGGTTTCATCAGGTCTGTGGCAGCCTTGGGTTCTCAGAAAACCAGAACCATGGTGGGATCCAGAAAGGAGAAGTCTGAATGTAGTTGCCTTCTGATAGTGTCTGAAGGTCACACCACTCAACAACAGGTTTTAACACACACACACACACACACACACACACACACACACACACACAGAGGTCTCCTTAAGAGGAGACCTTACGTTTTATCATAACATCATTTATTAACCCCTTAAAAGGTATAAGGCCTTGGTTTAACCCTCTTCATTCCCCCCTTTGAGGCTACCAGGCCTCAACAAAAGCAAAGCAACTCAAACATAGTAATTATAAGAATCATACATAAAAGGTGTATTAGATTGCAAGCAATCCTCAGGAGATTGAGGATAGAAATAAGGGTCTGGGGGATGAGAATCATGAAGCATAAACATGCCTGGCATGGCCTTATGAAAACAACTTAAATCCAAAATGTTCTAGTTTATCTTTCAACCACCCAAAAAGGAACCAGGAGTCTTCTCTTGTGGGGGTGTAGGTGTCAGCCAACTGTTAATTATTTCAAAAATCTCAGTCATATTATCAGAGGAGTCAGGGAGAAGCATAACACAGTCAGTGGGGGAAATATAATTTAGGGTCCGGTAATATCCCCCCTCCTTATCCAGGATGTAGTCTAATGCATAGCCTGGCTGTAACAGCTTTAAGATACGGAACATCAGTAGAAAGAAGGGCAAAACCAGCAATAGTCAAATTAATATGGGCCTGCATGGAGTAGGTGATGTTGTTAATCCAATCACCTAACACTTTAATTCCAACCCCTGGGAAGAGTGCCAATTAGAACGTTTCACCATTGCTAAGAGAAAATCTACTAGCCAAGCCATTATCTGCCATTGCTCATTTCACATGGCTACTACGGTGCGCTGTGGAGTTAGGCTTAGCCTCCAATAGGGTCAGCAGGGGTATGGTTACGACTTGAATTTTAGTTTGGCCTAAATAACAGCAACCATCCATCCCACACATTAGGCAATTCTAAGTAGCCATTTTCACCGTAAACCCATTAGGAGCTCTCAATCCAGACCCTATAACGGATATCGGTATTCCAGTTTTAGAGTCAGAGAATGTTAATGCATAATTCATATTAAGGGAAGGTTCGGTAGTTGGTGGCACACCCGCGTAACACCTACAGCTGTCTGAAAGGCCCATGGTAATACTACCTCTACCACAAAGACAAAGCTAGGGTTCGGTTACAGGTCTCAAATTATTCAAGACAGGTTCTCTCTTGTTATTTCCAATTGCCAAAGGCAGTGGATGAATGGGATATTTAGGACATTCAATAGCAGAGGAGACATTATATAACTTAGAGGCATACTTACTACCCCTAAACGTAAGGGTGGGTCCTAGACTAAGGCTCTGGATGGACCCATTACTGGGGGAGTATATTTCTCATTCTGGCACATGGATTGGTAAACTGACCAGAAACCTTATGAGAGCCAATAGTATGGTTAATTGTGGTGGAATACTCTTTGGAGACATATAATTGGATGCATCTGGGTTGATTCCTAGCTGTCTTAACTTGTTGGAGGATGTATGAGAGGACACTGCATGCGATAGACGTACTTAGCAATGTGACTACAATTGATCCAAACAATTCACTCTGACTGAGTTTTTGAAAAATGACTACATACGAACCACTAGGCGTGGCTTGTCGGCTCAGGTTCTGAACCATTTTTACCCATTGGTTACTGGTTTTCAATTGATTCCTTTGGATATCTATTCCCCCCAACAGAGGTTGCTAGTGGATGAAAAGAAGTATCAAAAACATGTACCTCAAAGGTTTAGCCCAAGTTTTATTTTTGACAATGTAACCATATTGGTCATGTGTAACAACAACATCTGGGTCTGGGTGTGCACTCTTATCTGTTATGATGGTTGGGGCGTCTTTGGTGGTGCCACTCCTGGCGCTCCTGAACCTTCACTGCTGTGGGTGTTGCTGCGATGACCTGGTACGGTCCCATCCATCTGGGGTGGTTCCATTTCCTTTTGTGAACCTTCAGCTTGATCCATCCTCCAACGTCAACAGGTAGGCTGTCTGGGTCATCCTGTTCTGGAACTTCCTGGGCCTTCCTGTATTGGGAATACAAAGACCTAACAGCATGGGTTAGTTCCTTCATATATGTCATCAACCAGTGCAGTCAGGTCAGTCAGTTTTGGAGTCATTGGTCTTTGTAAAGGAACGTTCATTGAACGGCCAGTTAAGAGCCCATGTGGGCTAAGCCCTGTTCCGGGGTTTATACTATTGCTCATTTTCATCAAGACACTCTACCCATGACTTCCCTGTGGAGTGGCATGCTTTGGCAAGCCCCCCTTTTATGGTTTGATTAGCCCTCTCAGCAATCACTTTACTATGTGGGTGGTAGATTTAAAAAAAAACTTCTAACAAACTTCTAGCCACCTGTGCAACCACATCTCATGTGAAATGGGTGTCATTGTCTGCAAAAAGAACTTCCGGAATACCAAATCTAGGGATAATTTCCCTTACCGGAAGTTTTGCTACTGTTTTAGCATCACATTGAACAGTTGGAAATGCTTCAACCCACCTGGTAAATCAAGAAAGGTTGACTGAATAATCTGATTACCAATGCTTAGAGAAAGGCACAATCAGGTTTTTTATTTAAAACAAGCCGTCTGTAAATCTTACCTTCTTAATTAACCAGCTTATCTATATGTTTTTAAACGTCAAATCCATGTCAATCCAAATGCCAAAGTATTTATATGCAGGAACACGTTCGATTGGAGAACCACCTAATGAGTGAACATGTAGTTAATCTGAAACAATGTATTTATTTTTGCCTGTATTAAGTTTTAAATCAGCAAGGGATTCCTGCATTGCTATAAAATCTGACTGTAGTTTTGACACAGTTGGGGCAATAGCATACATAAAAGTATCATCCGCATATAGATGAAATTGACATTTTTTAACAGATTGATGGTGTCAATGGTGTTTATATAAATATTGATGAAAACCCCTGTGGGACACCTTTATATACTTCAATAAATTCAGATGGCCTGAGTTCTGTCACTAAGATAATCATGAAACCATAAACAGGTGTCAGAGCTCAGACCTATCGAGGACAGTTTATTTAATAAAATAGCATGATCAACATTATCAAAAGCATTTGACAGGTCAACAAACAAAGCAGCACATATAATTTTAGTGTCTGAAGCATTCGCACATCTGAGCTATGTTTGTTGCAGCTGCATGGTAACAGTTGAATAAGATGAGAAAAAATAAGAAACCCGCACTCTGCTCTGTCTAGTATCACTGCTCTATATTAAGCTTTACATATCGGCCTCAAGGCCTTCGTCAGAGCTTTTGTGTCTAAAGCATTGACAAGATCATTAACGACTAAAGTGTTTGCTGTAATAGTGCTATGCCCAGGCCTAAACCCCGATAGGTTTATATTATAAATACATTTCTCAGATATAAAAAAAGCAAAGTTGTGCATTTACCAAGGATTCAAGAATCTTAGCTAGAAAAGGAAGCCTTGAAATGGGACGATAATTATTAAGATTGGAGTGGCAGCACAAGAGATGATTTTGGAATATTTCCTGATAATGGTAAATAAAAAATGTGGTTTATTGAGCCAACAATGATGGTCGCTGCACAGTTAAGCAGACTGGGAACCAATTGTTCGGTCCCTGTGGATGTATTGTTATTATTTATTGTCTATTGCTAGCAAAGCATCCAGGACTTATTTTTCTGTAAATAGCCTAAAAGAAAAGCTTTGACTATAATTTCTCTAATCATTCAGCAAGTTTCTTCTATCAGTATCCAGCCCAATATCATTGTGAATAGACTTAGAAGTTATTTCAAAGAGAGAGCCCGCTTAAATAAAATTCTGATTTACAGTTCCTTGCAAAAGTATTCATCCCCCTTGGCGTTTTTCCTATTTTGTTGCATTACAACCTGTAATTTAAATTGATTTTTATTTGGATTCCATGTAATGGACATACACAAAATAGTCCAAAGTGGTGAAGTGAAATGAAAAAAATAACTTGTTTCAAAAAATACAAATGGAAAATGGAAAAGTGGTGCGTGCATATGCATTCACCCCCTTTGCTATGTAGCCCCTAAATAAGATCTGGTGCAACCAAATAAAGTCCACATGTGTGCAATCTAAGTGTCACATGATCTGTAACATGGTCTCACTATATATACACCTGTTCTGAAAGGCCCCAGAGTCTGCAACACCACTAAGCAAGGGGTACCACCAAGCTAGCGGCACCATGAAGACCAATAAGCTCCCCAAACAGGGCACTGACAAAGTTGTGGAGAAGTACAGATCAGGGTTGGGTTATAAAAAAATATCCGAAACTTTGAACATCCCACGGAGCACCATTTAAAGCAATTGTTAAAAAACTGAAATAATATGGCACCACAACAAACCTGCCAAGAGAGGGCCGCCCATCAAAACTCACAGACCAGGCAAGGAGGGCATTAATCAGAGAGGCAACAAAGAGACAAAAGATAACCCTGAAGGAGCTGCAAAGCTCCACAGCAGATATTGGATTATCTGTCCATCTGACAACTTTAAGCTGTATATTCCACAGAGCTGGGCAATAGTGGACAGAGAAAAGCCATTGCTTAAAGAAAAAAATAAGAAAACACATTTGGTGTTCACCAAAAGGCATGTGAGAGACTCCCGAAACACTTTGAAAAAAGTACTCTGGTCAGATGAGACTAAAATTGAGCTATTTGGCCATCAAGGAAAATGCTATGTCTGGCGCAAACCCAACACCTCTCATCACCCTGAGAACACCATCCCCACAGTGAAGCATGGTGGTGGCAGCATCATGCTGTGGGGATGTTTTTACATCGGCAGGGACTGTGAAACTGGTCAAAATTGAAGGAATGATGGATGGCGCTAAATACAGGGACATTCTTGAGGGAAACCTGTTTCAGTCTTCCAGAGATTTGAGACTGAGACGGAGGTTCACCTTCCAATAGGACAATGACCGTAAACATACTGCTAAAGCAACACTCGAGTGGTTTAAGAGGAAACAATTAAATGTATTGGAACGGCCTAGTCAAGGCCCAGACCTCAATCCAATTGAGAATCTGTGTATGACTTAAAGATTGCTGTACACCAGTGGAACCCATTCAACTTGAAGGAGCTGGAGAAGATTTGCCTTGCAGAATGGGCAAAAATCCCAGTGGCTAGATGTGCCAAGCTTATAGAGACATACCCAAAGAGACTTGCAGCTATAATTTCTGCAAAAGGTGGCTCTACAAAAAGAAAATCCATTTTAATTCCAGGTTGTAAGGCAATAAAATAGGAAAAATGCCAAGGGGGTGAATACTTTCGCAAGCCACTGTAATTCATCAATGGTGGCCTTTTTTGAGGCCAGTGTCTGAATTAATTTGTTGTGGCAGAGAGGAGGAAGTAGAACCCTTCAGGGATTTGACAGTTTTCCAGAATTTGGCTGCCATTAGAATCCAAAAGAGTGATTAGCCTTTCTGATTGGATCACTTACACAGGGATTCATCAGTTGCTTAAAAGCTTGCCAGTCCGGGCCTAAGCCTGTGTTCCTGACCTTGACCCAAGCAGAATGAGTTCTGATAATTCCGGAGTGTACCAGGCATTTCATCTACCTTTAACTCTTTATTTTCTGAAGGGAGCATGATTATCCACAAAAGTATTGAAGACATTTGCAAAAAGGCACAAAGCTAAATCAGGTTCAGGGATACCTGAAATACAATCAAGGTCACTAAAATAAAGATCATGTAAAAAAGCCTGTTCAATGAAGTTTTTGAACTTCCTCTTTGAGGTGACACAAGGCTTATGGTCACTAATGTCTTGGGCGAAGACACCAATAGAAACATATTTCTCTGGTGTATTCATTAAAATAAGATCAATCAGAGTTGACTTTGGGCTGTGTAGGCAAGTCACAAACTGGGTTAAGTTTTGATCATTACATGTCTTTTAGGTTGTCTGAAGCCTGCAATTTCCAATAATAATAATACATTCTGATTTAATAAAAGAAGACTAGTTAACTCCTCGAGTGCACAAAGGTTTTCTCGAGGGAGGATGGTAGGCCCCTATAACAGTTATGGATACATTCTTCCCCAGACAAAAGCTTAAAGATATTGGCTACATTATTTTGGCAAGGGAAAATGGATTTCAGTAAAAAGACAGTGAAATAATTTTTTATAAGAATGGCCACTCCACCCTCTCTACCCTGTCTGTCATCACTGAACACATTATAACCCTCAATATTAATGTCAGTGTCCAGAATGTCCTCAGAGAGCCAAGTTTCAGTCAACATCAGAATGTCTGGATTTGTCTGCATAGCCTAAATCTTAATGTAATCCAGTTTAGAAAGTCAGCTTTTCAGATGCATCAACCCAGGTCCTTTAAGATTTTTAAAGACACATGTGGTCTCCATCTCAAACAAGCTACGTTCCATAGGTGGTTACAGGCCCTGTCTGATATTGATATAGTTGGTATGGCTATAAGATTGCATAGAACTGCACAATTTGGTCTGTCCCTATTAGTAACAGAGGATGGAGTAGAAATTAAAATAACTTTTCCAAGGTTAGGCCCATTGGGCCTGAGGCCACAGCCAATTTCAATATGAGGAACTCTCCGAGTAACCAGTGATGGAATGTTATAAACTGACTTATATGGGCCTTGGTTGCTATAGTGCAACAGCCCAAGCCCTCTAGGTGATTTGAAAACCGAGGCGGTATTGAAGTTTATGGAATTCACATTTGAACTTAAAGCACTGGGTGAGCAGACCACAGTGGGCTTCTCTTTTGAGATAACAATAGCATGCTGGAATATATGGACAGGAAGGATACATGTCTTTCATGTTGACAAATGAGAATAGAAAGATAGGTGACCAGGGTTATTGCCAGTGCCCCAGTTCAGATGCTGAATGTCATCCATAATACCAAAGCAATGGTTGAGTATAAGAACCATAAACATAGAAAAAAACCACATCTCTAAACCTATAATGAAAATGGCATTTGAACTCCATCCCAATCACTGACAGAGGGAGAGAGAGAGAAGGAGAAAAGCAATGTCCCTTTTTATTGGCAATAAAGTGTGTGTGTGTATGAGTGTGTGTGTTGCCTGTTGTGGAAGTTTGGTGTTTTTATTGTAATGTAGTATCCCTTTAGTGTATTTTTTTATTGAATGGCGAGCAGGTTTCAGACAGGCTGTGTATGTGTGTGTGTGAGAACTTCAAAATGTGAAAGAGAGAATGAAATTAGAGTTGTAAATGGGCAATAAGCTGCCTACTAGAGTCTGATGTACTGTAGTTCCATGGGTGCTTCTATTTCAATGAGTCTTGTAGTGGGATGTTACACAATTTCTATGTACAGTTGTGACCACCCAGGTTTTGATCCTGTAACATCTGCACAACTCGATACCCTGTTATGCTTGTGAGCTAATCCTTACAGTAGGCATAAACTCTGCAAGCTAACATGAGTCTTCAGGACTAAGGCAAGGTTGCTCGTCATGTGACCATTGTTCACCGAACCACCTCCGCTACACAATGTTTATTGCAGCAGTTCAGACACAGTGTAGCCCTCAACGACAAAAAGGGACCTGTTCCCAACACCATACAGTGTAGGCAGGCAAGCACAGCTCTTCGCGACAGTCAGTTTCTTCCTGCATTAATAATTGAAGGCAGCTGAATTTAGCTGCATCGCTGTGTGTAGATCAATGAGATGAGAATCCTGAGGAGACACTTTCTCTCTGCTTTGATCTCTCTGCTGCTGCTCAGGAGATGAAAGGGCTAATTGGGCCTGTTGGGTTCAGCAAAGGGAGGACAAAGACCTGCCTACGTGGAAAAACCTAATATGGCTAATTACAGAGCACAATAATCTCAGGTTTTAAGTTGTAACTTTTTTCCATACATAATTCTGCATTATGTATGCAAACCTTTTTGCACTGTTGTGGTCTGCTATGTGTAATTCACATCTGCTGTTCAGGTGGCCTGTTCCACCCAGTAGTCAGTCAGTCCTACACTACAAATTAGGGGTTCAACAAGGGTTCTTCTAAGATTCTCAAAGTTCTTTGAAGAAACTTCTGGGGGTACTGAAAATTCCAAGAACCCCATAGGGGGTGGGGTTCATCGTGGAACCCCATTCATTTTAATGAATACATACAATAATAAAATGGTATCTATACCAACTTCAGATCAGCTCATTGAACCTATAAAGCTATCAGTGTTCAGCCTTAATATGGGATGACAATTCAACAGAACAGATGCACAGGAATGACATTTACTCTTAACAGGTGGGCAAAAGAAAATATGAAAGCCACGCCCCCAGAAAAACACACCTCCACTCCAGGGTTCCTCCAGGAACCCATTGAAACATTAAAGGTTACTCCAAGAACCCCTCAAATAATCGAAGGTGTAAATATGAACTATTAACTAGCAATGGTTCCTTGAGGAACTCCAGGGGTTCTTTGAGGATTTCTAGGATTCCTAGTCACCACTATTTCTAAGAGTGTAGCCTACATTGCATCCTGGCACTTAGTCTGCTGCCTGTGCTGAGCACATGGGCTGAGGCCTCCTCTCTCCAACCCCTGCTGATACACAGGCAGAGTGAACTCATTTCTCAGGGCACACAGTTTCTCTCTCTCTCTCGTCTGTATTTTCATCTCTAATTTTCTAATACGTTTGCAGGCTCAACCAGTCATTACCTCCTTAGCCTGTGGAGGTCAACCCACTGATATCAGACTGTCATTAAGGTCAGGACGTGTCCACAGATATCTGTATCATTAGAAGTGCTTTCAATTTTCCACCGTAGAGGTGATGATAAGCTGCTTCATTTAATGAGAGGCTGCATGCTGTCATTAAGGTCAATGATAAGGCTTGGTATTTTGGTGACAAGAAGCTATGGTTTCTTTCCCTATTGATTCTGGGTGAACCTATGGACGGGTACTCGGTTGCTGGAATCATTTTTCCACCTTTGTGTGTCTGCTTTCTTAGTGAGTGCACCATGTTTCTGAAGTAGCACTGGTGCTAGTGGAGGCGATTATTCATGGGCATTCATGTAGCTGAGCGCAGTGGCACACTGCCATGTATGAACGTGCAATAATGCACCTGTCTCATTTAACCACTGCATACACTCTTAGAAAAAAACAGGTTTCTTCAGTTTGTTCCCATTGGGAAACCCTTTTTGGTGCTGGTTAGAACTCTTTGCAGAGGGTTCTATCTAGGAACCTCTATGTAGGGTTCTTCAAAGAACCCCCTGTATAGGGTTCTACCTAGAACCCTCTATGTAGGGTTCTGCTTAGGACCTTATATGAAGGGTCCTACCGAGAACCCTTTTATCCTTGGAGGGTTCTTCCTAGAACCGTCTATGTAGGGTTCTGCTTAGGACCTTATATGAAGGGTCCTACCGAGAACCCTTTTATCCTTGGAGGGTTCTTCCCATAACCGTCTATGTACAGTTCCAGCAGCCTTATCATCCTTTACATTTGTATTATTTATGACAATACATATGTCATTAGGCCTTTCTTTGAGGGCCTAGTTATATTCTAACACAGTTGTGTTAGAAATCTCTTGGTTTACAGGCCACATCAGGCCTGCAATTCACATTATGCTGGCTTGCAAAGTAATGTGTAATTCTTATTGGAATCCAGCTAGAGTTAAGATTAGTCAACAAGTGGAATTGTTTATTACTCACAATCTGCATTCAGACTGACTGCTAGGGTAGGTAAAAAAAACTCCTGAGAGTACCTCAATCATTTAAACTTGAACAACCATCTCAGTAACAGGTGCAATAAATCCATGCTATGTATCTTTGTGTAGCATAAATTTAATTAACCAATCAATGTACATGCAAAAAACACAGATATTACAGTAAAACAAACCATTCTTAAAATCTCCCTGCAACAGACCATGCTGGGAAATAATATATATGGTTCTACGTAGAACCCTTTTTGCCTTCCAAAGAATCATCAAAGAACCGTTGACTTTCAAAAAAGGTTATTCTGATCAAAACGGTTCTTGGTAGAACCATCTCCATCTCCAAAGAACCCCTTTTCTAAGAGTGTAGCGCTATAGGAGGAGGCTATGGTCTGGTATAGTGGATAAGGACATTCAGTGTTAAACGTAGATTTAGTGAAACATACATATAAATCTTCGTAATTTAGCAGATGCCCTTATCCAGACAGACTTACAGGAAAGCGAAAAATATTTTTCTCGTGCTGGTCCCCCCGTGCGAGCTGAACCCACAACCCTGACGTCAAACAAGCCATGCTCTACCAGCTGAGCCACACGGGACCATGCACATATTGATTGGCATTCTACTGCTCTATGTAGGATAAGGAGGATGTGGACTCTATCTATGCACCTTAATGAAACAGATTCATATACTGACACTGCATTGTGCCTTTATCACTGCTTTATCTCAAGATCTTAATAATGCAGGAGAAACATTCTCTTGGTTGACCGCTAAGAAGCTCCAAGGCGAAGTACACAAAGATACAGCCTCAATCACTTACCAAGCTCAGGCTTGGGGTAGAATGTATTTGTTATGATGGTGTGTTAGTGATTAGGGAAGGATATGGGTCAGCGTATTTGATGTCGTTATGGGTGAGTGACCTCAGACATGGATATTCCGTTGCATTAGACCAGACTAAACATGTCCATCTTAGAGACACACTAACACTTAAGATACACTTAATGCAGTTGGATGGAGAGCACATTAACCTTCTGTGACAGTGTTTTCATTATGTCTGTTTAAGTGGCCCACTGTGCAAAGGCTAATCATCATGGTGATGTAGACGTGCTTGCTGTAGCTCCCTCCCATCAAACAGAGCAAGATAGCTGGATGAAAACAGAGAGCCCACACATGTACTGTATACAATGCGTATCTATTATATGCTAGTATTGGTGCCTTGCTCTTTAATAATCATTCATATATAGTTTGCTGTAAGTTATCATTTTGTGGGCACTGCTGTGCTGTCAGCCTCTCTTGTGATCCATTCCAAACTACACTTCAAATTATTTTAACCTTTGTTTAACCTATATTGAATTAGGGACATGTTGGCTTTGACATACCTTTAAGCCAGGGGATAAACAATGACGATGGACCATGATGAGAGTGAGGGGAAATTAAACAGGGATGATAATGATGGAAAGCTGACTTTCTGTCAATACAGCTGTCATGCTTTCCTGGGAGTTCTGATTTATTTGACACAATCTACTTAGACGATAATAGGGATGTACAATGGAGAACATTTCCAGTGAAAATGGAAAGCAGAAACATGGCTTTCCCATAGTTTAAACTGTACACATCCCGTTTAGGGAGGATTTGTGCCAAAAGGGTAGAACTTCTCTAATGGGACTATCCACCCACAGCTCCACCCAAACCAGGCCTGAGCTTGCCCATGGGTGTGTGTCTCGGTGGGGACAAAACATATTTCATAATACTCTCCAAATCCCCCATAATTTGCTAACCGGGAAAACCTATTGAAATGTACCCTTATTAGTGTAAGAAGACGTGCTAATTTTCCACCATGAACTGTGTTTTATCTTTTCAGCTCTTTTCTTTTGCATTGATACATTTGAATGTCCCTCTATATCTCGAGTCAATAGCATGGAGCGGACAGCCAATTTACTGGGTTCTAATGTGGCCTGCAGGAGGTTAGATCTCTATAGTGGAAAGAGCAGGCGTGTTCTCAATTGAGGATGGGTGGGTGAGCTGTTGACTTTGCAGACCTCAGTGAAAAACTGATTTTCTGTCATTACTCTCAAGCCCCTCTTAATTAACAAATTGCATCAATGTGCCAGAACTGTTGACGCCCTTCCCTGGGATGAAAGTACGATTTTATCGTAATTAGTGCCATTTAAATTGGATAAATTAAATGACACAGAATGTCGTTGGTGTACAGTGCAATGACATTACACAAAACTGCACAACCAGTAGTCGACATTTAACCATACATTTTCGAAGAGAGAAACAATAATCTATTTTTTGTGCCTTTTAGAAATCCCTATTGTCAGGCATTTTTCAATACTGTCAGGTCATCTCTCTGTGAGTGAGCTTTACAGCTGTGGGGCTAAGCCTTGTGGTCCAGCCTTGGAATCCGCAGACTCAGGAGAAACACAAAGCAATAGGTTTGGGCGTTTTATCACACCGTCTCCTTCATCTTGCATCGGTTTATGGTGTTTAAAAAAAATGGAAGCCAGTGCCAATGTGACAAGTCCATACACACCCACATTTATTATCTTTGCCTGTCTAGATAAAATGTTAGCAGCCTGAAACTGTTACTGTTAAAACAATTACCTGTGCCCTATTGAAAATTATGTGTTTTTCCTCCCAGGCTGTTCTTTGATCACAGTGCCATGTGTTAACAAAATGTGAGATTACCTGTCTGGCTGACACGTAAGGCGGCGAACCAGAGCTCTGCCAGTCTTCTCACTGGGTGTGCCTCTGTAGAAGAGCTAATGGACGGACAGTATAACCCATTGGGGGAAATGGAGGGCCATCATGGCTGGCTGGGGCTTAGTTATTAAATAATGTGTTAGCAAAGTGCAGAAACTGGAGACAAGCCTAGCACACACTCCTATTGTTGGGATAGTCGAGTGGTGTGTGGCTCTGCATGGAGTAGGACCAGGAAAGGCCTTGGGTTTCGGACTGTTACAACAATGGCTTCAACCCATCCAGCACTCCACCCCTGACCGTGGTGTGTCCTCTAATACCTATTCAACTCCTTCTATTGAGCTAGACTTTGATTCATTGCGGGTTCATCAGCAAATAGCTTACGGAATTGTGAATTATGTGAAATGGCTATTTACTACATAGGCCTGTCTCTGTATCATTATTGCACCCAGAGCCTGTTGTGTGTTGTCAGAGCCTGCCCCTCCGTGGTTTCTTAGTGCTGGGATGCTTGGAAAAGGAAGTTCCATTGCTCTAGGATTTGGAATACATGCTGTATATAAGTCTCCCGTGTCTTTCTTAACCCTGTGAGACCATCGGTTGCAAAAATGCAACAGGCCCTAAACTAATTTCAAACACTACATAGTTAATCTCTTTAGACCCAGATGTACTATATCTCTTAGTATTAATTGTTGTGTCCTGTTTCCCCTATGATGTAGTGATTATGAGGAAAAATAAATAGAGAAACAAACATTCTGAGCTAGAGCTATGTTTCTAAGTCTCACAGGGCTAATAATGTATGTTCCCCTGACATTGTTGTGGTTGAACTGTTTTCAAGTTGATAACTAAAAGTAACTGACTCCTCACACAAACAAACAAACAAACAAACACACACACAGTGCTGGAAAAAGTACCCAATTGTCATACTTTTTACTAAAAGTAAAAATAGCTTGATAGAAAATACTCAAGTAAAAGTAAAATACCCATCCAGTAAACTACCACCTGAATACACGTATTTGGTTTTAAATATACTTAAGTTAAATTGCTAAACTATACTTAAGTATTAAGCAAACCAGACAGCACAATTTTCTTGTTTTAAAATTTACGGATAGCCACGGGCACACTCCAACACTCAGACATAATTTACAAATTAAGCATTTGTATTTAGTAAGTTCGCCAAATCAGAGTCAGTAGGGATGACCAGGGATGTTATCTTGATAAATGCGTGAATTTGAACATTTCCGTGTCCTGCTAAAGCACTCAAAATGTAATTTTAGGTATTTTGGGTGTCAGGGAAAATGTATGGAGTAAAAAGTACATTATTTTCTTTAGGAATGTAGTAGAGTAAAAGTAAAAGTTGTCAAAAAATATAAATAGTAAAGTACAGATACCTCTAAAAAAAAAATCATTATTTTTAAATATTTTTACTTAAGTACTTTACACCACTGCACACACATACACACAACATTAGCCTGGGTCTTAACATACAATGTCTAAGACAGGCACGTTGCGCGCACACACACACACACGCGCGCACACACACACACACACACTTACGGCATGCTGCTCTATAGTTTGTAGCGCCTTAGAAAGACAGAACATTTGCCAGGCTTCATCCTCCCAGCTGCTTGTCCTTTTCATTGTCATTGATACGTGTAGTGAACGTTGTAAGTTTAAGCTGGTTCAGGGTGGTCTATTTGAAGTGTAGTATTTATGGCTGTGGTCTTCCTCCCCAGTAAGGGTAGGCATCAGAGAAATCTTCTGAGTCATATAATGCTTACTGTTCCATTCAAAACTCAACCACTTCTCACTCGGATCAGTATTGAACTAGGTACATATCTAACCCAGTTATCCAATGGGGATCAATATTGTAATGCTGGTGCCGGAGAGGATGGCTGCTGTTTTACTGGCTCTTATCCAACCGTGCCTTTTTGTTAGTTTTTTCACATTGTGTGTAATTTATTTTGAACATAACGTGGTTGCTACCGTCTTGTATGACCGAAAAGAGCTTCTGAGCATCAAAACAGTGATTACTCACCTCGAATTAGACTAATAATTTTTCTTTATTGAGTCAGACAGGAAGGATATACTCCAAACGCCCTCATCCCCATCATTCGCAGGAGAAAGAAACTGAGATTTTGCGGAAAGAGATCGGGGTGCCTTGTGAGGATGAGGCGACGAGTGGCTAATCTGCCTTTGCCATCCGTAATGTTAGCCAACATTTAATCGCTGGAAAATAAATGTGATGAACTGAAAGCACATATATCCTACCTACAGGACATTAAAAAGTGCAATATCTTATGTTTCACCGAGTCGTGGCTGAACGACGACATTAATAACTTACAGCTGGCGGGTTATACACTCTATCGGCAGGATAGAACAGCAGCCTCTGGTAAGACAAGGTTGGCGCCCTATGCATATTTGTAAACAACAGCTGGTGCACGATATGGAAGTCTCAAGGTTTTGCTCGCCTGAGGTAGAGTATCTCATGATAAGCTGTAGACCACACTATATACCCGAGGGAGTTTTCATCTGTATTTTCGTAGCTGTCAACATACCACCACAGACCGTTGCTGGCATTAAAACCGCACTCAATGAGTTGTATACTGCCATAAGCAAACAGGAAAACGCTCATCCAGAGGCGGCGCTCCTAGTGGCCGGGAACTTTAATTGCGGGAAACTAAAATCAGTTTTATCTCATTTCTATCAGCATGTTAATGTGCAACCAGAGGGGGAAAAACTCTAGACCACCTTTACTCCACACACAGATACGTGTACAAAGCTATCCCTCACCCTCCATTTGGAAAATCTGCCCATAATTCTATCCTCCCGATTCCTGCTTACAAGCCAAAATTAAAGCAGGAAGCACCAGTGACTCGGTCTATAAAAAAGTGGTCAGATGAAGCAGATGCTAAGCTACAGGACTGTTTTACTAGCACAGACTGGAATATGTTCCGTGATTCTTCCAATGGCATTGAGGAGTACACCACATCAGTCACTGGCTTCATCAATAAGTGAAGTGCATCAATGACGTCGTCCCAAAAGTGACTGTACGTACATATCCCAAACAGAAGCTATGGATTACAGGCAACATTTGCACTGAGCTAACGGGTAGAGCTGTCGCTTTCAAGGAGCGGGACTCTAACCCGGAAGCTTATAAGAAACCCTGCTATAACCTCTGGCGAACCATCAAACAGGCAAAGCATCAATACAGGACTAAGATCGAATCGTCCTACACTGGCTCCGACACTCATCGGAGGTGGCAGGGATTGCAAACTATTACAGACTACAAAGGGAAGCACAGACGAGAGCTGTTCAGTGATACAAGCCTATCAGACGAGTTAAATTACTTCTATGCTCGCTTTGAAAAAAGCAAAACTGGAACATGCATGAGAGCACCAGCTGTTCCGGACAACTGTGTGATCACACTCTCTTGCAGCCGATGTGAGTAAGACCTTTAAACAGGTCAACATTCACAAGGCCGCAGGGCCAGACAGATTACCAGGACATGTACTCCGAGCATGCGCTGACCAACTGTCAACTGTCTTCACTGACATTTTCAACTTCTCCCTTTCTGGGTCTGTAATACCAAAATGTTTCAAGCAGACCACCATAGTCCCTGTGCCCAAGAACACTAAGGTAACCTGCCTAAATGACTACTGACCCGTCGCACTCACGTCTGTAGCCATGAAATGCTTTGAAACGCTGGTCATGGCTCACATCAACGCCATTATCCCAGAAACCCTAGACCCACTCCAATTTGCATACCACCCCAACAGATCCACAGATTATGAAATCTCTACTGCACTCCACACTACCCTTTCCCCCATGGACAAAAGGAACACCTATGTGAGAATGCTGTTCATTGACTACAGCTCAGCGTTCAACACCATAGTACCCTCAAAGCTCACCACTAAGCTAAGGACCCTGGGACTAAACACCTCCCTCTGCAACTGGATCCTGGACTTCCTGACAGGCCGCCCCCAGGCGGTTAGGGTAGGGAACAACGCATCCACCACGCTGATCCTCAACATGGGGGCCCCTCAGGGGTGTGTGCTCAATCCCCTCCTGTACTTACAGTTCACTTAAGCTTGCACGGCCAGTCATGACTCCAACACCATCATTAAGTTTGCCGATGACACAGTGGTAGGTAACAACACAGTGGTAGGCCTGATCATGACAACAATGAGACAGCCTATAGGGAGGTCAGAGACCTGACCATGTGGTGCAAGGACAACCACCTCTCCCTTAACGTGATCAAGACTAAGGAGATGATTGTGGACTACGGGAAAAGGAAGACCGAGCACACCCCCATTCTCATCAATGGGGCTGTAGTGGAGCAGGTTGACAGCTTCAAGTTCCTTTGCGTCTACATCACCAACAAACTAACATGGTCTAAGCACACCAAGACAGTCATGAAGAGGGCACGACAAAAGCTATTCCCCCTCAGGAGACTGAAAAGATTTGGCATGGGTCCTCAGATCCTCAAAAGGTTCTCCAGCTGCACCATTGAGAGAATCCTGACGGGTTGCATCACAGCCAGGTATGGCAACTGCTTGGCCTCCGACCACAAGGCACTACAGAGGATAGTGCGTACAGCCCAGTACATCACTGGAGCCAAGCTTTCTGCCATCCAGGACCTCTTTACCAGGCGGTGTCAGAGGAAGGCCCTAAAAATTGTCAAAGACTCCAGCCACCCTTGTCATAGACTGTTCTCTCTGCTACCGCACGGCAAGCGGTACCGGTAGGGCAAGTCTAGATCCAAGAGGCTTCTAAACAGCTTCTACCACCCAAGCCATAAGACTCCTGAACATCTAATCAAATGGCTACCCAGATTATTTGCATTGCCCCTCCCCCTTCTGCACTGCTGCTACTCTCTTATTATCTATGCATAGTCACTTTAATAACTCTACCTACATGTACATATTACCTCAATTACCTCGACAGCGGCGCCCCCACACATTGACTCTACCGGTACCCCCTGTATACAGTGCCTTGGCACTGTATAGCCCCGCTATAGTTTTTTTTACTGCTACTCTTTAATTTGTTGTTTTTATCTTTTTCTTAAAACTGCATTGCTGGTTAAGGTCTTGTAAGTAAGCATTTCACTATAAGGTCTACAACTGTTGTATTCGGCGCATGTGACAAATACAAATGTATTTTATTTTATTTGAATATTAATTCATTAAATTACATTCCACTACAGCACATCCCAATCAGAATTAATGTGATTGTTTAAAAATATATATTTTATTACAATGTTTTGTATTATTGTGTTGTTTTGCATGTCTGAGGTGATACTCTCTATTATTAGGGAGTAGTTTATTAATTGGAGATGTCAGGTTGTATAAAACAGTTTAGGCTGTGACTGTGGCCTGTCTGGGAGAGGACAGAGGAGTGCTATTTAAAGACTAAATTGTGGAACAGGTCAACTGCATTTATTGAGTGATCACTCCATCAGCTGTCTACATGTTGACTACAGTGTACACTACATGCTGGAGTAAGGTGTGAATGTACAGTAGCTCTGTATGTATTAGATGTTTGCAGGCAGTGGTTATGTTATCTATGGACACGAGATAGCTACACCGGGACGGGTGATGGGAGAGGAAGGGGGTGGGAGGGGAGGAGGGAGATGGAGTCAGTCAGGGAGCAGGGAATGAGGTCAAGGCAAATCAAATTAGATCTGACTTTGAGGTGTTATTTATTCAGCAAATGCAGACCCCCACCCTCCGCCCGGCCTACAGCCTCCAGGGGTAGACTCCACGTATGCCTGCTGCTCTACCCACACCCCCACTGCTCATTAGCAGGGCCGTGCACAGGCCTTTGGAGGGGCAGGTGCTCAAAGTGACCCCACACCCTCCCACAAACACACACACGCAAAACATATATGTAGTTGAAGTTGGAAGTTTACATACACCTTAGCCAAATATATTTGAACTCAGTTTTTCACAATTCCTGACATTTAATCCTAGTAAGAATTCCCTGTCTTAGGTCAGTTAGGATCACTACTTTATTTTAAGAATGTGAAATGTCAGAATTAGAGGTCGACCGATTAATCGGAATGGCCGATTTAATTAGCCCCGATTTTCAAGTTTTCATAACAATTGGTAATCGGCATTTTTGGACACCGATCATGGCCGATTACATTGCACTCCACGAAAAGACTGCGTGACAGGCTGACTACTTGTTATGCAAGTGCAGCAAGGAGCCAAGGTAAGTTGCTAGCTAGCATTAAACGTATCTTATAAAAAACAATCAATCTTAACATAATCACTAGTTAACTACACATGGTTGATGATATTACTAGTTTATCTAGCTTGTCCTGCGTTGCGTATAATCGATGCGGTGCCTGTTAATTTATCATTGAATCATAGCCTACTTCGCCAAACGGGTGATTTAACAAGCGCATTCGCGAAAACAATACTGTCGTTGCACCATGTGTACCTAACCATTAACATCAACGCCTTTCTTAAAATCAATACACAAGTATATATTTTTAAACCTGCATATTTAGTTAATATTGCCTGCTAACATGAATTTATTTTAACTAGGAAAATTGTGTCACTTCTCTTGCGTTCTGTGCAACAGAGTCAGGGTATATGCAGCAGTTTGGGCCGCCTGGCTCGTTGTGAACTGTGTGAAGACTATTTGTTCCTAACAAAGACAGCCAACTTCACCAAACAGGGGATGATTTAACAAAAGCACATTTGTGAAAAAAGCACAATCGATGCACGAATGTACCTAACCATAAACATCAATGCCTTTCTTAAAATCAATCAGAAGTATACATTTTTAAACCTGCATGTTTAGTTCAAAGAAATTCATGTTAGTAGGCAAATTGTGTCACTTCTCTTGTGTTCATTGCACGCAGAGTCAGGGTATATGCAACAGTTTGGGCGACCTGGCTCGTTGCGAACTAATTTGCCAGAATGTTACGTAATTATGACATAACATTGAAGGTTGTGCAATGTAACAGGAATATTTAGACTTATGGATGTCACCCGTTAGGTAAAATTTCCGGATTTGACCATATTAATGACCCAAGGCTCGTATTTCTGTGTGTTATTATGTTAGAATTAAGTCTATGATTTGATATTGCATTCTGACTGAGCGGTGGTAGGCAGCAGCAGGCTCGTAAGCATTCATTCATGTGCTTCAAGCATTGAGCTGTTTATGACTTCAAGCCTATCAACACCCGAGATTAGGCTGGTGTAACCGATGTGAAATGGCTAGCTAGTTAGCGGGGTGCGCGCTAATAGTGTTTCAATCGGTGACGTCACTCGCTCTGAGACCCTGAAGTAGTTATTCCCCTTGCTCTGCAAGGGCCGCGGCTTTTGTGGAGCGATGGGAAATGATGCTTCGAGGGTGGCTGTTGTCGATGTGTTGCTGGTTCGTGCCCAGGTAGGGGCGAAAGGGACGGAAGCTATACTGTTACACTGGGAATACTAAAGTGCCTATAAGAATATCCAATAGTCAAAGGTATATGAAATACAAATGGTATAGAGAGAAATAGTCCTATAATTCCTATAATAACTACAACCTAAAACCTCTTACCTGGGAATATTGAAGACTCATGTTAAAAGGAACCACCAGCTTTCATATGTTCTCATGTTCTGAGCAAGGAACTTAAACGATAGCTTTTTTACATGGCACATATTGCACTTTTACTTTCTTCTCCAACACTTTGTTTTTGCATTATTTAAACCAAATTGAACATGTTTCATTATTTGAGGCTAAATTGATTTTATTGATGTATTATATTAAGTTAAAATAAAAGTGTTCATTCAGTATTGTTGTAATTGTCATTATTACAAATACATAAATTGAAAAAAATGTAAAAAATCTAAAATCGGACGATTAATCGGTATCAGCCTTTTTTGGTCCTCCAATAATCGGTGAAAAATCATAATCTGTCGACCTCTAGTCAGAATAACAGAAGAGAGAATGATTTATTTCAACCTTTTATTTCTTTCATCACATTCCCAGTGGGTCAGAAGTTTACATACACTCAATGAGTATTTGATAGCATTGCCTAATTGTTTAACTTGGGTCAAACGTTTTGAGTTCCACAAGCTTCCCACAATAAGTTGGGTGAATTTTGGCCCATTCCTCCTGACAGAGCTAGTGCAACTGAGTCAGGTTTGTAGGCCTCCTCGCTTGCACACGCTTTTTCAGTTCTCCCCACACATTTTCCATAGGATTGAGGTCAGGGCAATGTGATGGCCACTCCAATACCTTGACATTGTTGTCCTTAAGCCATTGTGCCACAACTTTGGAAGTATGCTTGGGGTATTTGTCCATTTGGAAGACCAATTTGCGACCAAGCTTTAACTTCCTGACTGATGTCTTGGGATGTTGCTTCAATATATCCACATAATTTCCCTTCTCATGATGCCATCTGTTTTGTGAAGTACACCAGTCCCTCCTGCAGCAAAGCAACCTCACAACATGATGCTGCCACCCACGTGCTTCACGGTTTGGATTGTGTTCTTCGGCTTGCAAGCCTCCCCCTTTTTCCTCCAAACGTAATGATGGTCACAATGGCCAAACAGTTTAATTTTTGTTTCATCAGACCAGAGGACATTTCTCCAAAAAGTACAATCTTTGTCCCCATGTGCAGTTGCAAACCGTAGTCTGGCTTTTTTTTAATGACGGATTTGGAGCAGTGGCTTCTTCCTTGCTGAGTGGCCTTTCAGGTTATGTCGATATAGGACTCGTTTTACTATTGATATAGATTCTTTTGCACCTGTTTCCTCCAGCATCTTCACAAAGTCCTTTGCTGTTTCTCTGGGATTGATTTGCACTTTTTGCACGTTCATCTCTAGGAGACAGAACACGTCTCCTTCCTGAGCAGTACGACGGTCCCATGGTGTTTATACTTGCGTACTATTGTTTGTACAGATGAACGTGGTACCTTCAGGCATTTGGAAATTGCTCCCAAGGAAGAACCAGACTTGTGGAGATCTATACTTTTTTTTCTGAGGTCTTGGCTGATTTCTTTTGATTTCCCCATGATGTCAAGCAAAGAGGCACTGAGTTTGAAGGTAGACCTTGAAATACATCCACAGGTACACCTCCAATTGACTCAAATGATGTCAATTAACCTATCAGAAGCCTCTAAAGCTATGACATCATTTTCTGGAATTTTCCAAGTTGTTTAAAGGCACAGTCAACTTAGTGTATGAAAACTTCTGACCCACTGGATTTGTGATACAGTGAATTATAAGTGAAATAATCTGTCTGTAAACTATTTTTGGAAAAATTACTTGTGTCATGCACCAAGTAGATGTCCTAACCGACTTGCCAAACTATAGTTTGTTAACAAGAAATGTGTGGAGTGGTTGAAAAATGAGTTTTAATGACTCCAACCTAAGTGTATGTAAACTTCCGACTTCAACTGTATATTTCCTTACATTCATCATTCTCTACTGCTTTAGCATAGGCCTTTCCTTTCTGCAAAAACAGTCATCACAATAAACAAGCTACCAGGCCTGCTGCTCACAGAGAGGGCAAATAGCGGAGGGCTATCAGCTAATTATAGAGAATGATGGAAATCAGCTAACTAGTTAGCTATGCAGTTGTAACAATTTAGCTACTCTTTACCTGTGATTGGAGTTTGTTCTGCTGCTAACGTCTACAACGTTGAATTGAACCCTTCCCTGTCCCTGACCGTGAGAGGCTCAACTCAAGAAGTAGCCAGTGTGCCACTACTCATACTGACTCTAGGTGCAGATAGCTTCTGCTTGTGCAGCAGCAAGAGGACAAGTGCAGTGCACGTTCACATGGGAGCATGAGAAGGGAAATTTCCCCAAGATTCAAAAATGAGAAATTATCTAGTTTGTTGGGCAATTATTTACAAAGCAGGAGAGAAAAGAGAGAAAAAGTTCAACAGAAATGTTTTTTTGTTTATTTTTACCAATCTGGAAGGGCATTTTACTCAAAGGAGGGCAAAAGGGCAAGTGCTCAGGCACCCCTAGAGCCCTATCTGTACACGTGTCTGTTCATTAGTACCCCACACATGTCCCATAATGTGGACATCATAGATCACAGAGCCAGCCTGATGACATCCAATCAATGATCCCTCTCCAGATGAAATCCTGTGACGAGTGAGGTCCATCCGCACTACAACCTGCCCGCTCGACTTTCTCCCTCCTTTCTTCCCCAAACCATCTCTGGAGACCTTCTCCTGTTCCTCATCAACTCCTCCTTGACCACTGGCTGCATCCTCTCCGACTTAAAAATGGCCTGAGTCGCTCTCCTCCTCAAGGAACCAACACTCAACTCATCTGACGTCAAAAACTATAGACCTGTATCCCTTATTTATTTTCTTTCTAAAACACTTGAGTGTGCCCTCTTTGATCAACTCTCTCATTATCTCTCTCAGAACGATCTTCTTGACACTAACCAGTCAGACTTCAAGACGGGTCACTCAACCGAGGCACGCTTGCTCAAAGACTTCTCCATCACGGTTGACAACTCCACAGTGTCGCCCTCCCAGAGTGCAAAGAACCTTGGCGTGACCCTGTACAACACCCTGTCGTTCTCTGCAAACATCAAAGCAGTGACCCGCTCCTGCAGGTTCATGCTCTACAACATCTGTAGAGTACAACCCTACCTCACACAGGAAGCGGCACAGGTCCTAGTCCAGACACTTGTCCGCTGCTGTCTGGACTACTGCAATTTATCCAGAACGCTGAAGCCTGCCTAGTTTTCAACCTTCCCAAATTCTCCCATGTCACCTGCTCCTCCACACACTCCACTGGCTTCCAGTCGAAGCTCGTATCCACTGTAACAACATGGTGCTTGCCTATTGAACAGCAAGAAAAGCTGCCCCTCTCTACCTTCAGGCTATGCTCAAACCCTACACCCCAACCCGAGCACTCCGTTCTGCCACCTCTGGTCTCTTAGCCCTCCCACCCCTAAGGGAGGGCAGCTCCTGCTCAGCCCAATTCAAGCTCTTCTCTGTCCTGGCACCTCAATGGTGGAACCAACTTCCCACACAGCTAAGAGTCCCTGCCTATCTTCCGAAAGCACCTGAAACCCTACCTCTTCAAAGAGTTCTTAAATGATCCTCTACTTTGCTGATAGTTATCACTCTGGATAAGAGCGTCTGCTAAAATACTAAAATGTAAAAAACTGAAATGTACCTTCATCTCCCAACAGACAGCCTCTGACTCAAACAACCGACACCCTTTTTCAGTATTTCCCATCTTAACCCCTGTGTCAGATCCCTCCACACCCCACCTTCTGCCCTCCCTGCGAAGACAGAAGGTGGGGCTGAAGCCCCTTCCATGCAATAGATATAATTGCATGGAGAGGATGTGGGATATTGTCATGGACCTGGAGATATATAGTGTCATGGATGGCGCTCCATAGGATGAATCATGTACAGTAGGTGTGTGTTCTAGCCTCAGTGCCTGGTGTGATTTATCTGTGTTGTCACTGGGTTCATCCTGGTCTTGTCTGTGAGGGAGGGTGATGAAAGGGCTGTTTCCTCCTGCATGGAGCAGACATATTGATCCTTCAATCCCGTAACACTAACACTTCTGAGTTTTCGATCACCGCTTCTCATATACATTAGGCGTTATTGATGACAATTATGGTGATCTTCCAGTGGTCAATAATTTAAATAATGAAATAATGCTCAGTCCTTTCTTATCAAATGTTTACAATATTATCATCTATATAGTAACAATTTCGTTTTTTAAATATTTTAGTTGATTCTCTAGAAGGCATTGTCCCCCAACCAAATGTCCGTTGAGAACCCTGGGTTAAGGGCAGCCAACAAAAAACTACTGTGTTTGACATGACATTTATGATCGAGTCACTTGGAATGTACTGTAATTCAGAACTTTATGTAAATGAGAATAGAGAGTCCTTGTCGATATGGAAAAGCGCTGTAAGGAAAAAAAATATGTTGATTCAATGTACAATTGTAAGGCAAGTAGGATTGTGAATTTGCTCAACATTTGGATATAAAGCTGAACAGTACATTCTCAAGTTTAATTGTATGTTCATTGAACTTTGAATTTTTGTTTGAGTGAACTTACAATTTCACTTAAGAATTTATTCTACCTTATTTGCATATTTCCCAGTGTTCAATGGTGCATCTGTAGAAGTTTCTGTCTTAGGGTCCAAAACACATTTCTTCAGCCTCCTGAGGTTGAAGAGGCACTGTTGTGCCTCTTCAACCTCACTGTCTGTGTGTGGACCATTTCAGGATGTCAGTGATGTGCACGCCGAGGACGTTAATGCTTTTCACCCTCTGCGCTGTTGCCCTGTCGATGTGGATGGGGGCTGTCTCCTGTAGTCCACGATCAGCTCCTTTGTTTTAGTTGATGTTGAGGTTATTTCCCTGGCACCACTCCACCAGAGCCCTCACCTCCTCCCTGTAGGCTGTCTCTTTGTTGTTGGTAATCAGATCTACCGCTGTTGTGTTGTCTGCAACTTTAGTTGGCCACGCAGCCATGGGTGAACAGGGAGTACAGGAGGGGGCTGAGCATGCGCGCTTGTGGGGCCCCCATGTTGAGGGTCAGTGTAGCGGAGGTGTTGTTGCCTACCTTCATCACCTGGGGTCAGCCTATCAGGAAGTCCAGGATCCAGTTGCACAGGGCCAGGTTCAGACCCAGGGCCCTAAGCTTATTGAGGAGCTTGGAGGGCACTATGGTGTTAAAGGCTGAGCTGTAGTTGATGAACATTATTCTTACATAGGTATTCCTCTTGTCCAGATGGGAAAGGTCAGTGTGCAGTGCAATGGCGATTGCGTCATCCATGGATCTGTTGGGGAGGTATGCAAATTGTAGTGGGTCTAGGGTGTCAGAGAAGGTGGAGGTGAGATCATCCTTAACTAGCCTCTTAAAGCCCTTTATGATGATGGAAAGGAGTGCTACGGAGCGATAGTCATTTAGTTCATAGACGTCATCCTGACCAACTGGCCCTCCAAATACACCTCCGCTGTCTTCAACCAGGATCTCAGCGATCACTGCCTCATTGCCTGTATCCGCTACGGAGCCGCAGTCAAACGACCACCCCTCATCACTGTCAAACGCTCCCTAAAACACTTCTGTGAGCAGGCCTTTCTAATCGACCTGGCCCGGGTATCCTGGAAGGACATTGACCTCATCCCGTCAGTTGAGGATGCCTGGTCATTCTTTAAAAGTAACTTCCTCACCATTTTAGATAAGCATGCTCCGTTCAAAAAATGCAGAACTAAGAACAGATACAGTCCTTGGTTCACCCCAGACCTGACTGCCCTCGACCAGCACAAAAACATCCTGTGGCGGACTGCAATAGCATCGAATAGTCCCCGGGATATGCAACTGTTCAGGGAAGTCCGTAACCAATACACGCAGTCAGTCAGGAAAGCTAAGGCCAGCTTCTTCAGGCAGAAGTTTGCATCATGTAGCTCCAACTCCAAAAAGTTCTGGGACACTGTGAAGTCCATGGAGAACAAGAGCACCTCCTCCCAGCTGCCCACTGCACTGAGGCTAGGTAACACGGTCACCACCGATAAATCCATGATTATCGAAAACTTCAATAAGCATTTCTCAACGGCTGGCCATGCCTTCCGCCTGTCTACTCCAACCTCGGCCAACAGCTCTGCCCCCCGGCAGCTCCTCGCCCAAGCCTCTCCAGGTTCTCCTTTACCCAAATCCAGATAGCAGATGTTCTGAAAGAGCTGCAAAACCTGGACCCGTACAAATCAGCTGGGCTTGACAATCTGGACCCCTATTTCTGAAACTTTCCGCCGCCATTGTCGCAACCCCTATTACCAGCCTGTTCAACCTCTCTTTCATATCGTCTGAGATCCCCAAGGATTGGAAAGCTGCCGCAGTCATCCCCCTCTTCAAAGGGGGAGACACCTTGGACCCAAACTGTTACAGACCTATATCCATCCTGCCCTGCCTATCTAAGGTCTTCGTAAGCCAAGTCAACAAACAGGTCACTGACCATCTCGAATCCCACCGTACCTTCTCCGCTGTGCAATCTGGTTTCCGAGCCGGTCACGGGTGCACCTCAGCAACACTCAAGGTACTAAACGATATCATAACCGCCATCGATAAAAGACAGTACTGTGCAGCCGTCTTCATTGACCTTGCCAAGGCTTTCGACTCTGTCAATCACCATATTCTTATCGGCAGACTCAGTAGCCTCGGTTTTTCGGATGACTGCCTTGCCTGGTTCACCAATTACTTTGCAGACAGAGTTCAGTGTGTCAAATCGGAGGGCATGCTGTCCGGTCCTCTGGCAGTCTCTATGGGGGTGCCACAGGGTTCAATTCTCGGGCCGACTCTTTTCTCTGTATATATCAATGACGTTGCTCTTGCTGCGGGCGATTCCCTGATCCACCTCTACGCAGACGACACCATTCTATATACTTTCGGCCCGTCATTGGACACTGTGCTATCCAACCTCCAAACAAGCTTCAATGCCATACAACACTCCTTCCGTGGCCTCCAACTGCTCTTAAACGCTAGTAAAACCAAATGCATGCTTTTCAACCGATCGCTCCCTGCACCCGCATGCCCGACTAGCATCACCACCCTGGATGGTTCCGACCTTGAATATGTGGACATCTATAAGTACCTAGGTGTCTGGCTAGACTGCAAACTCTCCTTCCAGACTCATATCAAACATCTCCAATCGAAAATCAAATCAAGAGTCGGCTTTCTATTCCGTAACAAAGCCTCCTTCACTCACGCCGCCAAGCTTACCCTAGTAAAACTGACTATCCTTCCGATCCTCGACTTCGGCGATGTCATCTACAAAATGGCTTCCAACACTCTACTCAGCAAACTGGATGCAGTCTATCACAGTGCCATCCGTTTTGTCACTAAAGCACCTTATACCACCCACCACTGCGACCTGTATGCCCTAGTCGGCTGGCCCTCATTACATATTCGTCGCCAGACCCACTGGCTCCAGGTCATCTACAAGTCCATGCTAGGTAAAGCTCCGCCTTATCTCAGTTCACTGGTCACGATGGCAACACCCATCCGTAGCACGCGCTCCAGCAGGTGTATCTCACTGATCATCCCTAAAGCCAACACCTCATTTGGCCGCCTTTCGTTCCAGTACTCTGCTGCCTGTGACTGGAACGAATTGCAAAATCGCTGAAGTTGGAGACTTTTATCTCCCTCACCAACTTCAAACATCAGCTATCTGAGCAGCTAACCGATCGCTGCTGCTGTACATAGTCTATTGGTAAATAGCCCACCCATTTTCACCTACCTCATCCCCATACTGTTTTTATTTACTTGCTCTTTTGCACACCAATATCTCTACCTGTACATGACCATCTGATCATTTATCACTCCAGTGTTAATCTGCAAAATTGTAATTATTCGCCTACCTCCTCATGCCTTTTGCACACATTGTATATAGACTCCCCCCTTTGTTTTCTACTGTGTTATTGACTTGTTAATTGTTTATTCCATGTGTAACTCTGTGTTGTCTGCTCACACTGCTATGCTTTATCTTGGCCAGGTCGCAGTTGCAAATGAGAACTTGTTCTCAACTGGCCTACCTGGTTAAATAAAGGTGAAATAAATAAATAAAAATAAAAAGTTACAGGAACAATGGTGGACATCTTGAAGCAAGTGGGGACAACAGACTTGGATAGGGAGAGATTGAATATGCCAGCTGGTCTGTACATGCTCTTAGGACGTGGCTAGGAATGCCATCTGAGCCGGTAGCCTTGGAAGGGTTAACTCGCTTAATGTCTTACTCACATCGGCCACGGAGAACGAAAGCTCACAGTCCTCGTGAGCGTCGGCGGCCCACGTCGGCAGCTCTATATTTTCCTCAAAGCGAGCATTGTCCTGTAGCCTTTACCAAGTGAGGGTCTAAGTACAGATGTCGGATCTTATTTGAGCACTTTCGTCGCAGAAGGAAAATAATTCTGCAGAAGTAGGATTTGAATATCTGAAGAAATATTTAGAATCGCCGCCACAGGGCAGATGGAAGCGGTGTTTGTATACGATGCTCACCATACCTACATTGTACCTTACAGTATGTAGACTATGTGCCGGCTATAGCTCTTCTCTCGTGAAATCTTCTGTGGATTATAATAAATGTATATATTTGTAGGGGCCAGATGTATTAGATCATATTCTTGGAGCTTGCTAGAGCACTGTGAATTGCCATAGCACAGTGGTCTAAGCAACGCACTCCGGCTCCAAGCCTCATGAGTTTGCGCCAAGTGCTGGGCAACATAGGGACAAGCCTGAGCCTACAAGTCAATTGCATTTATTTAAGTAAAACGAATAGTCTGATATTTATTTACACAAAGAAAAAAAGTGTCTCAGCTCAATGAAATCTTCTTTGGATAGGCTCAAATGCATAAACATATTGACAGCTTCACAAAATCAAATATTAAAGCCAAACAATATAGGCTTTCCATCCACACAAAAGACCAGAACTATATTAACAAATTATACATAGCCTAAATATGAATCAAATCAAATCAAATGTATTTATATAGCCCTTCGTACATCAGCTGATATCTCAAAGTGCTGTACAGAAACCCAGCCTAAAACCCCAAACAGCAAGCAATGCAGGTGTAGAAGCACGGTGGCTAGGAAAAACTCCCTAGAAAGGCCAAAACCTAAGAAGAAACCTAGAGATGAACCAGGCTATGTGGGGTGGCCAGTCCTCTTCTGGCTGTGCCGGGTGGAGATTATAACAGAACATGGCCAAGATGTTCAAATGTTCATAAATGACCAGCATGGTCAAATAATAATAAGGCAGAACAGTTGAAACTGGAGCGGCAGCATGGTCAGATGGACTGGGGACAGCAAGGAGTCATCATGTCAGGTAGTCCTGGGGCATGGTCCTAGGGCTCAGGTCCTCCGAGAGAGAGAAAGAAAGAGAGAAGGAGAGAATTAGAGAACGCACACTTAGATTCACACAGGACACCAAATAGGACAGGAGAAGTACTCCAGATATAACAAACTGACCCTAGCCCCCCGACACATAAACTACTGCAGCATAAATACTGGAGGCTGAGACAGGAGAGGTCAGGAGACACTGTGGCCCCATCCGAGGACACCCCGGACAGAGCCAAACAGGAAGGATATAACCCCACCCACGTTGCCAAAGCACAGCCCCCACACCACTAGAGGGATATCTTCAACCACCAACTTACCATCCTGAGACAAGGCTGAGTATAGCCCACAAAGATCTCTGCCATGGCACAACCCAAGGGGGGCGCCAACCCAGACAGGATGACCACATCAGTGAATCAACCCACTCAGGTGACGCATCCCCTCCAGGGACGGCATGAGAGAGCCCCAGTAAGCCAGTGACTCAGCCCCTGTAATAGGGTTAGAGGCAGAGAATCCCAGTGGAAAGAGGGGAACCGGCCAGGCAGAGACAGCAAGGGCGGTTCGTTGCTCCAGAGCCTTTCTGTTCACCTTCCCACTCCTGGGCCAGACTACACTCAATCATATGACCCACTGAAGAGATGAGTCTTCAGTAAAGACTTAAAGGTTGAGACCGAGTTTGCGTCTCTGACATGGGTAGGCAGACCGTTCCATAAAAATGGAGCTCTATAGGAGAAAGCCCTGCCTCCAGCTGTTTGCTTAGAAATTCTAGGGACAATTAGGAGGCCTGCGTCTTGTGACCGTAGCGTACGTGTAGGTATGTACGGCAGGACCAAATCAGAGAGATAGGTAGGAGCAAGCCCATGTAATGCTTTGTAGGTTAGCAGTAAAACCTTGAAATCAGCCCTTGCTTTGACAGGAAGCCAGTGTAGAGAGGCTAGCACTGGAGTAATATGATCAAATTTTTTGGTTCTAGTCAGGATTCTAGCAGCCGTATTTAGCACCAACTGAAGTTTATTTAGTGCTTTATCCGGGTAGCCGGAAAGTAGAGCATTGCAGTAGTTTAACCTAGAAGTGACAAAAGCATGGATTAATTTTTCTGCATCATTTTTGGACAGAAAGTTTCTGATTTTTGCAATGTTACGAAAAAAGCTGTCCTTGAAATGGTCTTGATATGTTCTTCAAAAGAGAGATCAGGGTCCAGAGTAACGCCGAGGTCCTTTACAGTTTTATTTGAGACGACTGTACAACCATTAAGATGAATTGTCAGATTCAACAGAAGATCTCTTTGTTTCTTGGGACCTAGAACAAGCATCTCTGAAACATGGACAAGCATCCACACTGGAGGAAAGTTTATCATTCTACAGTAGGCCTACATCTACCAATCAACTGATGGCTCAAATCCGCTCATCAACTCAGCCAGGGAAACACAGTAGCCGATTATCAGATTTCACACCTTTCATTATGTGACAATGGATAGGCTAACGGGGAGCCTACAGAATGTAGCCTATTGGAAAATAATCAAATAACAAAAAGGATCAATTGTAACCATCAATGGCACTAGATTATCACCAGCTGATGTCCCGTTAAACCAGTGGTTCTTAACCTGGGTTCGATCGAACCCCAGGGGTTCGGTGAGTCAGTCTCAGGGGTTCGGCGGAGGTCAAGACACACATCCGATTCATATGATTCGTGATGACACGCCCCGCTTGGCCATCATTGGCTGCAGGTGATCACGCTACATCGCTTGGCCTATCTGTGCTGCAGGGAATGTGGTGCGCTCAGTAGTCGACTTGTGACTGTCGTGATGGTACGTCTTGTGATTTCTTTCTTAATATTTTAATCCCTTCATACTTACTATGTCGAGAAAAAAAAGAAAGTGGTCGGACGAATATGTACAATATGGATTCACATGTATAACAGAACGTGATGGGAGTCAGCGTCCTAACTGCATGATTTGCAATGCCAAGTTGAGCAATTCTAGTCTAGCACCGGCAAAACTAAGAGAACACTTCCTTAAGCTGCATGGAGATGGAAAATACAAGAACACAACGCTCGCTGAATTCAAGGTGAAGAGAGCCAGATTCGAGGCTACTCTGCCTGTTCTCGGCTTTGTACCCATCAACAAACCGATCCTCCCAGCATCGTACGAAGTTGCTTACCTGATCGCAAAGCAGGGCAAACCACACACCATTGGTGAAACACTCATAAAACCAGCTGTGTTGAAGATGGCGAATATCATGCTGGGAAAAGAGGCTGAAGTTAAGTTATCCCAAATTCCTCTTTCAAATGACACCATCAGCGACAGAATAGAGGACATGAGCAAAGACATCTTGGCTCAAGTAGTTGCAGATCTGATTTCAAGCCCGGCAAAATTCAGCCTTCAACTCGACGAGACCACAGACGTTTCCAATCTAAGCCAGCTTGCTGTATTCGTGCGCTGTGAAAGACGACGTGATAAAGGAAGATTTTTTATTTTGTAAGCCTCTTACAACAACAACTAAGGCAGCCGATGTGAAGAAACTTGTGGATGACTTCTTCAAAGACAACAATCTTTCGTGGGATATGGTTTTTGCAGTTTGTTCGGACAGAGCTCCAGTCATGCTGGGAAGAAAGTCTGGTTTTGGTGCGCTAGTGAAAGCCGATGCACCACACATCATTGTTACGCATTGTATTCTGCACAGGCATGAGTTGGCAACAAAAACCTTGCCTCCAAAACTGGCAGAAGTATTAAAAATTGTAGTGGAGTGTGTGAACTATGTGCGAACTAGTGATCTGCGGCACCGCATCTTCAGTGAGCTGTGTAAAGAAATGGGCTCTGAATTCGAGGGACTTCTGTACCATTCTAACGTTCGGTGTTTATCCCGGGGACAGGTGCTGAATCTTGTTTTTGCCGTGCGTGTGGAATTAGCCCTGTTTTTGCAAGAGCACCAACATTGTCATGCAGATTGC
Source organism: Oncorhynchus tshawytscha (assembly GCF_018296145.1). NCBI lineage: Eukaryota > Metazoa > Chordata > Actinopteri > Salmoniformes > Salmonidae > Oncorhynchus > Oncorhynchus tshawytscha. The sequence continues at coordinate 39,958,631 of NC_056435.1, read as the reverse complement.
TTCAAAAATTCTGAGTTCATTCTCATTTTAGCGTACATGGCTGATATCTTCGCAGGTCTCAATCATCTCAATCAAAAGATGCAGGGCGGTGGAGTCAACATCATCGAAGCGGAGGAAAACCTGAAGGCTTTTCAAAAAAAGCTACCATTATGGAAACGACGAACAGAGAACAATAACTTCGCAAACTTTCCCCTGCTGGACGACTGTCAGTAAGATCGAAGATGTATCTGGAATCGGAGACATTTCTGTACCAGCGGAACTGAAGCAAGCAATTGCCACGCACTTAGATGAGCTTGCAAAGTCTCTCGACGGACACTTCCCTACAAGAGAGTCATATCCAGCATGGGTGAGACAGCCGTTCACGTTTAGTGTTGAGACAACAGATGTCAATGATGAATACCTCGGTGAAATCATTGAAATTCAGCAGAGCCAGGTTCAACAGCAACTCTTCAGAACAACAACGCTTTCAACGTTTTGGTGTCAACAAATGGTAACGTACCCTGTTATTGCTAAGAAAGCTCTGGAGATTTTCATACCGTTTGTTACAACATATCTTTGCGAGCAATCCTTTGAGGATACTGGACATAAAACGAAGAAAAGGAACAGACTTTGTTGTGAAAATGACATGAGAGACATGACATCATGAGACATGAGAGTGGCACTTGCCAAGGTGAAGCCGCGCATTTCTGAACTGGTCTCTGAAAGGCAACAGCAGAAGTCACACTGATTTGCAGTAAATATTCATTATTGTGTGAAAATCATGTTTTAATGATTTTGTTCTTTGAACACAGTGATGTTGATGCACGGTTCATTTTGTGCACCAGTAAAATATATACCTATGTTTTGAATTAGAAAAAATCATATTTTATTTTTCCAATTAAGAAGGGTTCGGTGAATGCGCATATGAAACTGGTGGGGCTCAGTACCTCCAACAAGAACCACTGCGTTAAACCATCAATACATGCTAAATTCACCTGATCTCAATTGCAACCACTGTTGGTCACCTCATTGCCACTCCCTAAAATATTATGTCGGTGTTACCTTTAGTCCTGCTTTCAACCAAGGTCTTTCAAGATATGTTCACCCTCTGGTTGATATTGTAATCAGAACATTTTAGTCCATTTTGAACAGACTGAGGATGATTTCTCTATTTGACAAGCATTCCGTACAATAGAATAAAGTATTTAATTGTTTACCACAACAAACCTGCTGTGGCAATTTACCCGACATTTTGTTTGAATGGAAACTAATGTTGGTGTAGTCTACAGTTATTATTTTATTAGCTTCCTATTTATGTTATCCAAAAGTTGTCTGGTACAGTCATTTCTTATCAAGATCGGGGGTAATATATCCCTGGACTGTCCATATTTTAAATGTGTAACTAAATCAAGTCAATTGGGGGCAGTGGCGATATTAGCAAGTAAAGCTTGGTGGGGAAAAAAAAATAAAAAGTGGGATGCGTGCCAGCAAATCCACTACACAATACAACACTAAACAATACATAAATTAAACTATAACGGTGACAAATGGTGCCCACAAACTGTTAGGGCCTACATAAAGTCCCAACACCTTACCACTGCTAAACCTGACTATCAGCAGAGCCTTGTCTGGCAGCGAAACAGTTCATTCAGACTCATTTACTGCCTTTTAAAAAACAAAGCTGATATGGCTGACTTGCTTAAACAAATGTGGTTTCTACTGACAATTGAAATGTACAAACTATGGCATAAGGGGACAACAAGCGGATAAGAGGAAATCCGTCATTTTGATTAAGACATTAATGAGCAAGCGACGACGGACTTAGTCAATATAACTATTTGTTCAGCACTTTTGAAATGTACAGCGACAGTTCAGAACATGGGCCGTTCTTACAGTGTACACGTCAGAACCGTAGGATAAACAAATGGGGCGTATAAAACAGACAATGAAAGCTCTTGCAATATTTGATGATTACATTTCTCTAAAACAGGTTATAGGCTATTTGTACACCACCAAGTTAGAACAGTAGGTGAAATTAAGAGGTGAAAATAGAGCAAATTATTTGGGTGAGGCACATTGAACGCCATTTAGGTCTTTGCACGTCAAAACAGATACACATCATAAAACACTTTTTGACGTGTTAAGTTAATTTGACACGTCAAATAACACAATTCTGTTATAGAATGTTGTGTGTGTTGAATTTGCACGTGCAAGCCAAGCACCACAACTACTAACGTTAAATGTTTACAATACCGCGTTACTGAAAATAGACCCAATTATTAGGTTGAGGCACATGGGCTACTAACAGCTTACTACACAACATACAGTTAGTATTCATTTCTTAGCTACAGTTTACATTTCTCCCTTGCATATTACATCATTTATGCAGCAGCTTACTAGACATTTTTGGACTCACCTTGTGAAGGTGGCACAGCGGTCCTTTGTAGGCTAATTTTGTCATCAAACTTTGTCATCAAAGTCTGGCATTCTCTGGATTTATCGTGGGAACTCTAAGAAAAAAAACAGCCACTCCATTGAATAGCGTTAGTGATTTCTTTCCAACGCTTGCAGTTAGCCACTGATTCCTTCCAAACCACTCATTGTTGAATTTGCGATTTCCAACTTGTTGTGTAATGTTTATGTACAATGGCCGATGAGCACCAATACGTTTTATCTATAATTCTATCTGTGGCCAATGACCTTGAGCCTTCTTGGATGGGCACTTCAAATATAACTCTATGGCAGAACCTAAGGGGCAATTTTTTCTCGAGCTCTAACCTTAGAATTGGGGATGAAAACTGAGCCAATCATGTCAGAAAACTGAGCCAATCAGGCTCAATGCTCTATATTTTCTGCTGGCTAGCCTCACCACCACAGAAAGCACTGAGCTAGGTTTATACACCTGCCAGGCTGGTGCTCAAAACAGGTGCCCCCCTGAATGACTGATCTCCATTGATCGGGGGATTGAGTTATTTGTGCCAGAAGGGCGCGGGCGGGAATCTAACCCACGCTGACGCGGTAGGCCTATATATGCACTCTGAAAGCAGCGACCCCAACCACTAGACCACCCCAGGCCATGAGTGAACAACATTTTGACCTGAGGATACACTTAAATGTCGTAGTTTAATGGAAACTAATATCTATCATGTGTTATTAGGCTATATGAAACTGTGGTTGTTGATGTGTATGGCAGCATTTCAGATACATTTTTGATTAAGTGAATGTTTCATTAATAAGACCTGGGCCTAGCGTTTGAGCAAGCAAGAGAGAAAATTATTTTGATAGTGAGCCCTGATCTCAATGATTCAAATGCAACCGCATGGAGCGAAAGAGAACTGCTATTTTTCAGAGACTCACAAGGCTCATTTGAATTTCCTGATGCAGCAGGAAAATTTTCTGTGACAAAAGAGTGATCAAGTTAAGATCTAACATCTATAAATACACTGAGTATACCAAACATAATTAGGAATACCTTTCTAATATTGAGTTGCACCCCCATCCTTTTGCCCTCAGAACAGCCTCAATTAGTTGTGTCATGGACTCTACTCGGTGTTGAAAGCTTTCCACAGGGATACTGGCAAATGTTGGCTCCAATTCTTCTCACAGTTGTGTAAAGTTGGCTGGATGTCCTTTGGGTCATGGACCATTCTTGATACGCATGGCAAACCGTGACAAACCCAGCAGCGTTGCAGTTCTTGACAAAAACCAATGCGCCTGGCACCTACTACCATACCCCGTTCAAAGATACTTAATTGTTTTGCTTTGTCTATTCACTCTCTGAATGGCACACATACACAATCCATGTCTCAAGGCTTAAAAATCCCTCTTTAACCTGTCTCCTACCCTTCATCTACACCGATTGAAGTGAACTTAACAAGTTACATCTGTAAGGGATCAAGCTTTCACCTGGATTCACCTGGTCAGTCAATGTCTTGGAAAGAGCAGGTGTTCCTAATGTTTTGTATACTCAGTGTGTAATTTGTTTCCAAAATACTTTTTGGACCAATCACAAGTGGGTCACCACCCCTAATGCCCTAATGGACGAGCTGCCACTGGACCCCACTTTGGAAAGCTGAAACTCTCACGAACATGTACATGCGTCACGGGACTCTTCTGAAGTTGGTACCGCCGATGTGCCAACCTCTGTCTGTAGCGCCCGAATGGTTGGGGCTAATATGACCCCACCATCGAAAGCTGAGACTCTCACGAACATGTTCATGTTGGCTGCCCACAAGCCTCACAAGACTAAATCTGAAGGTAACCCAGTACCGGGCTGAAAAGTTATGGAAGTGAATAGGGTATTTCTACGTCATTATGCGGTTTAAAAAAATTATACATTCCTGAGCTTTCTAATTTCTCTAATATGTAGGACAGATACTTCAAAACAAAAATGTCACTTTCTCTTTGGAAGAGTGGGGATAGAGTGCCATTTGAAACTGTTAAGTGCACCTCATCTGACTTGAGATGATAGTTCGGCAGCCTCTGCCACTCTTTCGGTGCAGTGCGGGTGAAGCACGCCACCGTTTCATGTAGCTTGCCAGAGAGCAGTTCTTCCACTTTCGGGAGAAATGGTAATGCATATCAATATACACTGTATGTTAATTGCATGCAAATGAAGGTTGCGTAGCTACCACACCCACAACAGAAGCTCAATCATGGTCTCGAATTTGCAGGTGGATGACTTCTGTGAGAGGTTGCTGCTATGCCTGAATTCGACCCAAAAACCAATGAGGAAGTCTTCTGCAGTGTTGAGATCGGTTGTATGAAACCGATCGATATGTCAATAAAAGCTCTTAACCATGCCAGCCTGTTTTCAATTCCAATTCAGTTCAACTTCCCATAAATTCATTGACTGAACTGTGCCTTAGACTCCAAAGGACACATTAGCTTCAATTCTTGTCCTTTTGAAGTCCACTCAACTCACAGATTAACGTTGATTAAGCAATTGGTTAAATTGGCTTTTTTACAGTGAATTATTTCTCAGAGTGAAAGGTTGGCCAGAGCTTTACAGGGAAAAGGTTGACTAGTTACTTGGATCTGGCCTTACTTGGGGAATGAATGGGTTTACACAAGCAGAAATCGCCCTATCCTTTGGGCATTTTCCGTTCATCAATGCAGAGCAGCCATAATAGATCAGACCATTTCACATTCTAATACCTGAAAATGTAAAAAAGCTTATTTGCACCCTAAAAATGTAATTCTAACAACAACAAAAAACACAAAAAAACAAAGAATTGATCATCAGATGGAGGAACCATGCTTCCTACAGATGTAGGATCTTAATGTGATCAATCTTTTGTTGCTGAGAATTTTCCCTTAATCATTCCTAATTATTTGCCCTAATGATACATTTATCAAACCTTATAATTACTGGACTTTTTTTATAATCCTCATAAGAACTCACATTTACTGTTTCTGCAGGATTATTTTCCTGCTGTAGCAAACTGGCTCAAATTAAGATCCTACATCTGCAGGTAATAGTGATAATCTCTGTGTCCTGGGGCAGAGTGATAAATAAAGGATTAAAACGACTTGCGTGCAAATGAAACTCCCTAGGCATACCATACTGAGAGGGAGTGTACGTTGGCAGGCCTTGCCTTATAATTAAATTGTTCAGCAGGGGAAAATCATACGAGAATCTCTGGCTAGGTCTGCCCAGAACTGCATTATTTTATCCTTGTTTAGAACCATTTTCCTGCATCAGCCATTTTTTATTTAAGTAATTGCATTGATTGTTTACTCAAATCAAATAATGTATGTATACATTGTTTATGTAACCTATATTGGATATGAATATGAATCCAGAGTGTACTCTAGTTGTGTTAGAGCAGCCTGACTAGATAACAGGCATCTGGTCTCACACAAACAGATGTCTAAGGAATGACACAGTCGGGCTAATAGTCTCCTGCTGTCTTTGTCCTTGTAAGGAGACTCCAGGTTGGTTCACAGACTCCAGCTAAAAGGTCAAACTCATTCAACAATCCTTTGGGAGCGGGGTTATGGCAGAAGACAGAATACCTCTCCGATGTGGAATGGTGGAATGTTTATTTGGATGCCTTGGTTTCCAGGGACAGGTCTCATGACTGCTATCACTACACAGAACCTTTCTATAACCTAGAAGTGATGGAGCAACTTTGTCACATGACCATTTCCTCTGTTGTAATTAGTTTGAGACTCCAGTTATACCACAAATCAATTTGTATTTGTCACTCGCTTTGTAAACAACAAGTGTAGGCTAAGAGTGAAATGCTTACTTATGGGTCCTTTTCCATCAATGCACACTGTGTAAAGGAAATGGCCTAGTGCCCATCTGGGAAGTGACATACTACTGTACTTACAGTGCCTTCAGAAAGTATTCACACCCCTTTTCTTTTTTCCACATGTTGTTGTGTTACTGCCTAAGTTTAAAATGGATTACATTTAGATTTATGTCACTGGCCTACACACAATACCGCATAATGTCAAAGTGGAATTATGTTAAGACATTTTTACAAATGAATAAAAAATGAAAAGATGAAATGTCTTGAGTCAATAAGTATTCAACCTCTTTGCTATGGCAATCCTCAATAAGTTCAGGAGTAGAAATGTGCTTAACAGGTCGCAAAATAAGTTGCATGGATTCACTCTGTTTAATAATAGTGTTTCACATGATTATTATTATTATTATTATATATATTTTTTTAAATATTTTATTTTTGCATTTTCCAATTAAGAACATTCAGAACAAAAGTGAAAAGATATTAGACAACGATAGGACAAAGTGACAGTAACAGACGAGCGTAACAACAAAAACAAAAACAAATATATATACAAACATACAATAAGAAAAATAATAATAACGAGACATTGGATCACCTGCCGTAGGCTAAAATTATACATTAAGTGTGAAACATTATGTGAGGATTATATATAGATTCAATCAATGAGATGTGGGGGAGATTCTCCATATAGTCAATAAAAGGTTGTCAAATTCTGTAAAATGTCTTTAACTTATTCCTCAAGCAGTAAGTGATTTTCTCCAAAGGGATACAACTATTAACTTCCGATAGCCACATTGCAACTGGCAGGGAGGAATCCAATTTCCATTTCAAGGCAATACATTTCTTGGCAATCGCTAGCAATATTTCTGTTAGCTTTATAGTATGGCTTTGCCTAAGATTGGTGTTAGTAAAGTTACCCAGTAGACAGACCTCCGGGTCTAAAGGGAATGCAACCCCTTGAATTGAGGATATGGTATTGCATACCCCCTGCCAGAAACCGTGTAGTTTTGAACACTGCCAAGTGGAATGGAGGAATGTTCCTTCATCTGAGCCACGTCTAAAACATAGGGAGGAGATATCTGGGTTGAACTTGTGCAGTCTAGATGGGGTGATATAGAGCTGTTGGAGGAAATTAAACTGGATCAGTCTGTATCTGGAGTTCAATGTGGATGTAACACCATCCCTGCATAGGTCGTTTCACATGATTTTTGAATGACTACCTCATCTCTGTACCCCACATGTAAAATTATATGTAAGTTCCCTCAGTCAAGTAGTGGATTTCAAACAGATTCAACCAAAGACCAGGGAGGTTTTCCAATGCTTCGCAAAGAAGGGCACCTATTGGTAGATGTGTTTAAAAAACAAAGCATACATTGAATATCCCTTTGAGCATGGTGAAGTAATCAATACAATTTGGATGGTGTATCAATCAATACACCCAGTCACTACAAAGATACAGGCGTCCTTCCTAACTCAGTTGCCGAAGAGGAAGGAATCCACTCAGGGATTTCACCATGAGACCAACCGTGACTTTAAAACAGTTACAGAGTTTAATATCTGTGATAGGAGAAAACTGAGGATGGATCAACAACATTGTAGTTACTCCACAATACTAACTTAAATTACAAAGTGAAAAGAATGAAGCCTGTACAGAATAAAAAATATTCAAAAACATGCATCCTGTGCAATAAGGCACTAAAGTAAAACTGCAAAAGGAAGTCTCTTCTTACTATTGGTGTCCTTTTTATTTAATTTTTTAATTTGTATTCACCTTTATTTAACCTGCTAGGCTAGTTGAGAACAAGTTCTCATTTACAGCTGTGACCTGGCCAAGATAAAGCAAAGCAGTGTGACACAAACAACAACACAGAGTTACACATGGAATAAACAAACATACAGTCAATAATACAATAGAAAAAGTCTATATACAGTGTGTGCAAATGAGGTAGGATAAGGGAGGTAAGGCCATAGTGGTGAAATAATTACAATATAGCAATTAAACACTGGAGTGATAGATGTGCAGAAGATGAGTGTGCAAGTTGAGATACTGGGGTGCAAAGGAGCAAAATAAAAATTAAAAATAACAGTATGGGGATGCGGTAGTTGGATGGGCTATGTACAGGTGCAGTGATCTGTGAGCTGCTCTGAGAGCTGGTGCTTAAAGTTAGTGAGGGAGATATGAGTCTCCAGCTTCAGTGATTTGTGCAGTTCGTTCCAGTCATTGGCAGCAGAGAACTGGAAGGAAAGGCGGCCAACGGAGGAATAGGCTTTGGGGGTGACCAGTGAAATATACCTGCCGGAGCGCGTGCTACGGGTGGCTGCTGCTATGGTGACCAGAGAGCTGGGATAAAGCATAGCTTTACCTAGCAAAGAATTTTAGATGACCTGGAGCCAGTGGGTTTTGTCAACGAATATGAAGCGAGGGCCAGCCAACGAGAGCATACAGGTCGCAGTGATGGATAGTATATGGGGCTTTGGTGACAAAAAAGATGGCACTGTTGTAGACTGCATCCATTTTGCTGAGTAGAGTGTTGGAGGCTATTTTGTAAATGACATCGCTGAAGTCGAGGATCAGTAGGATAGTCAGTTTCACGAGGGTGTGTTTGGCAGCATGAGTGAAGGATGCTTTGTTGCGAAATAGGAAGCCGATTCTAGATTTAAGTTAGGATTGGAGATGCTTAATGTGAGTCTGAAAGGAGAGTTTACAGTCTAACCAGACACCTAGGTATTTGTAGTTGTCCACATATTCTAAGTTAGAACCGTCCAGAGTAGTGATGCTGGACGGGCGGGCAGCGATCGGTTGAAGAGCATGCATTTAGTTTTACTTGCATTTAAGAGCAGTTGGAGGCCACGGAAGAAGAGTTGTATGGCATTGAAGCTTGTCTGGAGGTTAGTTAACACAGTGTCCAAAGAAGGGCCAGAAGTATACAGAATGGTGTCATCTGTGTAGAGGTGGATCAGAGAATCACCAGCAGCAAGAGCGACATCATTGATGTGTACAGAGAAAAGAGTCGGCCTGAGAATTGAACCCTGTGGCACCCCCATAGAGACTGCCTGAGTTTCAGAAAACAGGCCCTCCGATTTGACACACTGAACTCTGTCTGAGAAGTAGTTGGTGAACCAGGCGAGGCAGTCATTTGAGAAACCAAGGCTGTTGAGTCTGCCGATAAGAATGTGAATGTCCTTAGTAGTGGTTTGACCATAAAGGCCTGATTCACCCAGTCTCCTCTGAACAGTTGATGTTGAGATGTGTCTGCTACTTGAACTCTGTGAAGCATTTATTTGGGCTGCAATTTCTGAGTCTGGTAACTCTAATGAACTGGGTCTTCCTTTCCTGTGGCAGTCCTCATGAGAGCCAGTTTCATCATAGCGCTTGATGGTTTTTGATGGTTTTTGCGACTGCACTTGAAGAAACTTTCAAAGTTCTTGTTGTTTTCAAAATTCTTCATGTCTTAAAGTAATGATGGGCTCCCGTTTCTCTTTGCTTATTTGAGCTGTTCTTGCCATAATTAATAGGAATCAAGGTAACACCCAAGTGCAGACTGTGTGAAGTAACAATGTTTATTGTAACCACAGGGGCAGGCAAATGACAGGTCAAGGCAGGCAGGGGTCGATAATCCAGAGTAGGAGCAAAGGTACAGGACGGCAGGCAGGCTCAGAGACAGGTGGAGTGGTCAGGCAGGCAGGTACCGGGTCAGGACAGGCAAGAGTGAAATACCAGGAGGACGAGAAAAAGAGAGGCTGGGAAAAGACAGGAGCTGACAGGACAAACGCTGGTAAGCTTGACGAACAAGACAAACTGGCAACAGACAAACAGAACACAGGTATAAATACACAGGGGATAATGGGGAAGAGGGGGTGTGGAGACAAGCACAAAGACAGGTGGAACAGATCAGGTGGTGACAATAATATGGACTTGGTCTTTTACCAAAAAAGGCTATCTTCTGTATACCCTCTACCTTCTCACAACACAACTGATTGGCTCAAAATGCATTAAGAAGATAGGAAATTCCACAAATTGACTTTTAACAAGGCACACCTGTTAATTGAAACCTCATACTCAATGTCAACAAAACAAAGGAGATGATCGTGGACTTCAGGAAACAGCAGAGGGAGCACCCCCCTATCCACATCGACAGGACAGTAGTGGAGAGGGTAGTAACTTTTAAGTTCCTCGGCATACACATCACGGACAAACTGAATTGGTCCACCCACACAGACAGCGTGGTGAAGAAGGCGCAGCAGCGCCTCTTCAACCTCAGGAGGCTGAAGAAATTTGGCTTGTCACCAAAAGCACTCACAAACTTCTACAGATGCACAATCGAGAGCATACTGTCGGGCTGTATCACCACCTGGTACGGCAACTGCTTCGCCCACAACCGTAAGGCTCTCCAGAGGGTAGGGAGGTCTGCACAATGCATCACATGGGGCAAACTTCCTGCCCTCCAGGACACCAACACCACCCGATGTCACAGGAAGGCCATAAAGATTATCAAGGACAACAACCACCTGAGCTACTGCCTGTTCACCCCGCTATCATCCAGAAGGCGAGGTCAGTACAGGTGCATCAAAGCAGGGACAGAGAGACTGAAAAACCATCTCAAGGCCATCAGACTGTTAAACTGCCACCACTAACATTGAGTGGCTGCTGCCAACATACTGACTCAACTCCAGCCACTTTAATATTGGAAAAATGTATGTAAAAAATGTATCACTAGCCACTTTAAACAATGCCACTTAATATAATGTTTACATACCTTACATTACTCCTCATATGTATATACTGTACTCAATACCATCTACTGAATCTTGCCTATGCAAGTGTACCATCACTCATTCATATATCTTTATGTGCATATTCTTTATCCCTTTACACTTGTGTGTATAAGGTAGTTGTTGTGAATTGTTAGGTTAGATTACTTGTTGGTTATTACTGCCTTGTTGGAACTAGAAGCACAAGCATTTCGCTACACTCGCATTAACATCTGCTAACCATGTGACAAATAAAATTTGATTTGATTTGAAATGCATTCCAGGTGACTACCTCATGAAGCTGGTTGAGAGAATGCCAAGATTGTGCAAAGCTGTCATTAAAGCAAAGGGTGACTACTTTGAAGAATCTCAAATATAAAATAGATTTATATATTAAAATATATAATTTGTTCAACACTTTTTTGGTTACTATATATTCCATATGTGTTATTTCATAGTTTGGTGTCTTCACTATTATTCTACAACGTAGAAAATAGTAAAAAATAAAGATAAACTGTGGAATGAGTAGGTGTGTCCAAACTTTTGACTGGTACTGTATATAAATGAGAAGTCTATATTTCATTTTAAATGAATGTGCAAAAATGTCTATAAACATGTTCTCTCTTTGTCATTATGGGGTATTGTGTGTAGTGTGACAAACCTCTTCAAGGTTAGGACAGTTTGTCACAAATTAAGCGGGAGACAGTCACCAAAATCCCCCCAGAATGAGAGTTATTTCGAACAGGACAGTACCTGTGTGTTGGTTTCTCCGTCCTGGTCCACCCAGGCCGCAGGCGAGGTCAAGGATAGCAGGGTTCGGTAAACAAATTGGTTTCTCGGTAGGTCCAGGTCCAAACGCCAACAAGTAAGTCCAATCAGTCCAGGTCATACATGGTAAATCCAGCCAATATATATATTGTCACTTTCTATATGCTTCACAAATCCCCCAGCCCCTTCCTCTCTCTCTTCCTCGTTTTTCTTGACCCCTTATTTGTGGGTCGGCCCCACTTTCTGGACGTTCCTCTTGCTTCTGGGAGTTGTGGTTTTGGCGGTCGGCCATTTTGTGATCTGTAGTTCTGGTTGTGGTGGCCAGTTTAGTGAGAGGGCAGAGCCCTTTTATTAGTTCTGCCCTCACATATCTGCCATTTATCACTCGGCGCCCTTCTTTGCCACACATCTCCCCCCTAGATTCGACCCCTAGGTCGGGCTACTGCAGCAAAATGGGTGTGTATGCGGGATAACCCATCCACATTTCCCATTTCCTTCCCTGCACTGTGTTTTAAGTCAATGTGAAACGGTTGGAGACTCAAAAACCACTGCATCACCCGAGCGTTCTTCTCTTTAGCCCTATGCATCCAGGTGAGTGGGGCATGGTCACTGATGAGGGTGAAGTGGTGCCCTAGCAGGTAGTATTTCAGTCTTTCTAGAGCCCACTTTACTGCCAGCGACTCTTTCTCAACGACTGAGTAGTTGGCCTCCCATGGTTCCAGCTTCCTGCTTAAAAACAGGATGGGGTGTTCAACCCCTTCTCCCTCTTGGGAGAGCACGGCTCCAAAGCCGACCTCTGAGGCATCCGTCTGAATTACAAACTGTTGTTTATTAGTTCTGACCTCAGATATCTGCCATTTATCACTCGGCCCCCTTCTTTGCCCCACATCTCCCCCCACACATCTCAGCCATTTTGTGATCTGTAGTTCTGGTCGGGGTGGCCATTTTAGTGAGAGCGCAGAGCTCGTTTATTAGTTCTGCCCTTTATCACTCGTCCCCCTTCTTTGCCACAGTAGATGTTTGAGATTTGTTGTATTTATTTAATCCATTTTGAATTCAGGCTGTAACACAATAACATGTGGAATAAGTGGTATGAATACTCTCTGAAGGCACTGTTGATTGTAAGTGATGCGGAGCACATGCAGATGCTGTGACAGACTGTTTTCCTCTGTCTACAGAGGGTGGATGTGATGTAGTTCTGAACTCCAATGACCTTTGTGTTACTTGGGAAACATCCTGCTCTTGGACACAGTAAAGCAGCAGTGCCAACGCTTCAATCAAATGTGAGCTGGAGACCGCCCAGCCAGGGATACTTCTCTCTAGCGTGTCGCCTACATTTAGTGGATTCCGAAAGCAACAAAGGGAGGTTGGTCAGACAGAATGTACTAGTGATGTACTTACTCTGTTGTTTACTCTACATTCAATGGTGAATTCTAGAAAATTGCTTTTAGATCAAGAGAGGAGATCTGAAAAAAGTATTTAACTCTGTGTGGAATGATCTTTACTTGAGTATTTCTGTCTCTGGTCCTGTTGCTATAGTGAAGGCATAGCCAGACAAAATGTGCCAGCATTCATTGGTGTTTTGGTCACATCCCCCACCCCCTGTCTCACATTGGTGGAGCAAGGCATGAGAGTTAGCTGGGGGAGGGGGGAAATTACCCTTATTTTGTTTGATAGCCCATAAAGTCATTTAGTCACGTTTGCTGTCTGACACTAACTTACCTCATACTGATGAATGACTTTATTGTCTATTCCTTCACTTTCCACTCTGTTTAGGGAATCATGCTGTGCCTCGGTATGTCCTCTTTTTCTATCCTTAGACAATGTAGCAGTCAGAGTCTAGTTTGGATATACTGACCAGGCCCGTGCTATAACTGCCTGTTATGTCATGTGAATGTAATAGAGGCTAAAAGTGGCTTATGACCCATTGTGGCACTATTTCTATTTCTACACAAGTCTACTGGCATGCTATGGTAATCAAGAAGATATGACCTGTCAACTGAGAGAACGATTCCCTGCTAACCATAGGCTATGAGTAACGGTTGTGACTCTGAGAGAGTCAGGCAGTTCATATACTCTCACATTTATCATGGTCTCTTCTGACTATTCCTGTAAGGAGTTGGTTCATACAAACAATAACTCTGAAGATTTTCTTGAGTAACCATATTCATATTTCTCACTAGTTAAATATTTAAAAATCTTTAATACATGAATCTCTTTAGAGTTCATATATACTGACATTAATTTTCAAGTTCTTGCCCAAGCTTTAGCAACAATAGATACAACACATGCTCAGTTATTCCCCTTCTGTGACTAGGATGGAAGGAATGTTTCTTCCCCTTCTGTGACTAGGATGGAAGGAATGTTTCTTCCCCTTCTGTGACTAGGATGGAAGGAATGATTCTTCCCCTTCTGTGACTAGGATGGAAGGAATGTTTCTTCCCCTTCTGTGACTAGGATGGAAGGAATGTTTCTTCCCCTTCTGTGACTAGGATGGAAGGAATGTTTCTTCCCCTTCTGTGACTAGGATGGAAGGAATGTTTCTTCCCCTTCTGTGACTAGGATGGAAGGAATGATTCTTCCCCTTCTGTGAATAGGATGGAAGGAATGATTCTTCCCCTTCTGTGACTAGGATGGAAGGAATGTTTTTTCCATTGATGTTAGCCACTGAATTCCATGTAATGATGAGACCCTGGTAGATAGTTGCCTGTTTAAGCAGCTAAGACATGATATCAATTGAGACATGCTGTCAACTTCATGGAATCTCTTTTGTAAACATAAAACAGAGGTCCAATCTGGAGGAACCTCAAGCAATTTGTAGTGAAGACTTATTGATCTTTTTTTTTTCTAGGTGATATACACACAGTATATTGTATGGAACCTCCTGTCCTTTGTTGTATTCAAAGACCCAGTGGGAAGTGTATAGGGCAGTAGTGGGAGACAGAGTTCAGGTTACAGTCAAGGTAAAGGTTAAGGCTGGGACCGGGAGACTCTGACCATATAGTGTCTTTACTAACTGTGACATTCTGTTCACACTGATATACCACAAAGGGCTATATGGCATATTAAACAATACTAAGGCTAGTTGAGAGCTCCATGATCACGGTTATTCCTAACATTTTTAGAAGCATTAGGCCAGAACCTTGACACTGTTTGACGTCTATGTTTGAACATTAGTCTTGGACATTAGGCTATTTTCTATTTCAAATGTAAGTATAATGTAAGTGCAGGTAACTGACCCTCCATGTGTTCTGTGTTGTAGATGGGAAGAGGAGCTGAACAGACGAGAGCAGCTCGAGTCCTTGGTGGAATCCATGCAGGAGGTGAGTAGACATAAACCATAAATTCACCTTCAACATAAAATAAATGTACCTTCACCATAACATAATTTCACCTTCATCTCAAGATCCAATTGTACTTTATTCACTACCGTATAATGCCTTTCAGATGGTTATTGTCATAAAGACAAAGAAAATGGAAGTCCCACAGCTGCTGAAAAAAGATACATCCTTTGAATCAGGGCAATTCCACCGTGACGGAATTGCGCTGAAACTCACTTGTGCTGAGATGTTTCACTTAAAATGTATGCCAAACAAAAACCATTGATTTCAAAGTTTAATAAACCATACAACTCTATGCAAAAGTACAACCTTTAACAATTTACATAGAATATTTTACAAAAACACATTTACTCGAAGAACTGTGCAGATGTAAAGTTTGGTAACCGAATTAAGATTCAACAATGTCTGCAAAAAGAATGGTGTGTCAGCTATGACATGACACATTGCCTTTGAAAAAATCTATTTTGGTTATTGGACTACAGTAAGTTAAGTTGATTTACACCCGGTAACAGAATTGCGGTAACAGAATTTCTTCATGTGTCCCTGATCTGTACTACACAGAAATAGATAATTATGGAAAAACATGTCATCCTCTTCATGGTGATGTATCCTAAATAGGTACACTAAGGTATAAACATGCAATATCCTCCTTTGCATATTTGGGTATTATTCTACACACTGGCAATTATTTTAATGAGCTCTGGACCGGACCAAATCTGAACCAATCATGGTGTATGTTTCACAAGTTTGGACATCAAATTACAGCAAGCACAGTAGAGCTCAGGGGCCTCATTTGTCAATGGTTTATGGACACAAAACAATACTCTAAAGCTTGCGTGCTTTAGTTTTCCCGCAAAGGTTGGTATTTATCCATTTTGAACTTGAAGGGAAAGTGCACATATCTCCACTCAGATCTCAAACCATGCGTGTGCACAACTTCTACAAGGTTGAGCAACTCTATTGCAAGCAAATAGACATATTGTTTGTTTGGAGGAAATGGGAGGTGTTTGATGCACAGGAATTACAATAGTGGTAAGTTAATAAAAACATTAAAATGGAGGCCTAATGATAAAACACATGCATTTGCTGATGGTAAAGAGATTGCATAGCAGCATGTCGTCTAATACAGTATATTTATTTTGTTTTTATTATATAGACCTAAATCATAATCATATTGCAGGACATGTCTCTCCTTTGCTGACATAATTGGTTTAAATGATTCTGTCTACACAACAAATGTTCATTCGCTCATTCAATAGTGAAGCATGCTCTGAAGTAAATAGACCGGTAGCCTTGACAGTAGCCTACAGTATGTGACAGTATGGGTACGCTCCAGTGTTAATGTGTGATAGGATTAGGAGTGCGAAAATCATAGCCTAGCTGTCACGTTCTGACCTTAGTTCCTTTATTATGTCTTTGTGTTAGTTTGGTCAGGGCGTGAGTTGGGGTGGGTAGTCTATGTTCTTTTTTCTATGTAGTAGTTATGTGTTTGGCCTGGTATGGTTCTCAATCAGAGGCAGGTGTCGTTTGTTGTCTCTGATTGAGAATCATACTTAGGTAGTCTGTTTTCCCCATTTTAGTGGTGGGTGATTGTTTTCTGTCTCTGTGTCTTCACCAGACAGAACTGTTTCGTTTTAGTTCGTTTTCCTTGTTATTTTGTTTTTTGTGTTCAGTGTTAATAAATCTCAACATGGACACGTACCACGCTGCATATTGGTCGTCAGAGGAAGATGAATCCCGTTACACTAGCCTATCTAATTTGAGCCTACACTAAGGCAGGAGATAGAAACACAATCATGTATTGATAAACAAAATATTGAACAACAATTAGTATTTTACATAGAAGTGTGGGCTGCAGCATTTACTTTAAAATTGTTAGAGAGGACAATCAATCTTGCAGAATGCATGGACAGTGTTTGGCATTCACTAGGCTGCATGCATCTACAGAAATGTGATCAAATTTGTCATTGCACTTTCTTTCAAGAACTATCATGGCACAGTTCCAACATCTCCAAATTATACACAAATTAGGTTGTTTTTGTTACCATAAAAGGTGAATGGAGGGCATTTTCTAGGTGGAGTTGTAGTGGTCATTCACGACCGCATAAATATAATATCAGGAGACTGTGTGAATCAGATATAATATAATATAGCTCTGATATAGCAAAAAAATCATGCATATATGTTGCGTGCAACAGTTTGATGAATCCAAATAATTTGTGAGGCAATGCAAATCCTAGAATCTCCACTTACGGCAGAATTTAGTAAGACATTTACACATGGTTGATAAATGAGGCCCCAGTAGAGTACACCACAGAATAGTAGAGTAGTGTCAGTGTTTCCCGATAACTCGTTGCCGCCACTCCCAAAAATGTTATATATACAGTACCAGTCAAAAGTTTGGACACACCTACTCATGGTTTTTCTTTATTTATTTATTTATACTAATTTCTATATTGTAGAATAATAGTGAAGACATCAAAACTATGAAATAACACATACAGTTGAAGCCGGAAGTTTATATACACCTTAGCCAAATACATTTAAACTCAGTTTAACAATTCCTGACATTTAATCCAAGTAAAAATTCCCTGTTTTAGGTCATTTAGGAACACCACTTTATTTTAAGAACGTGAACTGTCAGAATAATAGTAGAGAGAATGATTTATTTCAGCTTTTATTTCTTTCATCACATTCAGAAGATTACATACACTCAAATAGTACTTGGTAGCATTGCCTTTAAATTGTTAAACTTGGGTCAAACGTTTCAGTTAGCTTTCCACTAGCTTCCCTCAATAAATTGGGTGAATTTTGGCCCATTCCTCCTGACAGAGCTGGTGTTTGTTGGCCTCCTTGCTCGCACACGCTTTTTCAGTTCTGCCCACAAATTTTCTATGGGATTGAGCTCATTGCTTTATGATGGCCACTCCAATACCTTGACTTTGTTGTCCTTAAGACATTTTGCCATAACCTTGGAAGTATGCTTGGGGTCATTGTCCATTTGGAAGACACATTTGCTACCAAGCTTTAACTTCCTGACTTATGTCTTGAGATGTTGCTTCAATATATCCACAGAATTTCCCTTCCTCATGACGCCATCTATTTTGTGAAGTGCACCTGTCCCTCCTCCAGCAAAGCACCCCCACAACATGATGCTGCCACCCCCGTGCTTCAAGGTTGGGATTGTGTTCTTTGGCTTGCAAGCCTCCCCCTTTTTCCTCCAAAAGTAATGATGGTCACAATGGCCAAATAGTTCTATTTTTGTTTAATCAGACCAGAGGACATTTCTCCAAAAAGTACGATCTTTGTCCCCATGTGCATTTGCAAACCATAGTCTGGCTTTTTTATGGCGGTTTTGGAGCAGTGGCTTCTTCCTTGCTGAGCGGCCTTTTAGGTTATATCGATATAGGACTTGTTTTACTGTTGATATAGATACTTTTGTATCTGTTTCCTCCAGCATCTTCACAAGGTCCTTTGCTGTTGTTCTGGGATTGATTTGCACTTCTCGCACCAAAGTACGTTCATCTCTAGGAGAGCGGCATACGGCTGCGTGGTCCCATGGTGTTTATACTTGCGTACTATTGTTTGTACAGATGAACGTGGTATCTTCAGGCATTTAGAAATTGCTCCCAAGGATGAACCAGACTTGTGGAGGTCTACAATTATTTCTCTGAGGTCTTGGCTGATTATTTTGATGTTCCCATGATGTCAAGCAAAAAGGCACTGTGTTTGAAGGTAGACCTTGAAATACATCCACAGGTACACCTCCAAATGATTCAAATTATGTCAATTAGCCTATCAGAAGCTTCTAAAGCCATGACATCATTTTCTGGAATTTTCCAAGCTGTTTAAAGGCACAGTCAAGTTAGTGTATGTAAACTTCTGACCCACTGGGTTTGTGCTACAGTGAATTATAAGTGAAATAATCTGTCGGTAAACAATTGTCCTCATGAGAGACAGTTTCATCATAGCGCTTGATGGTTTTTGTGACTGCACTTGAAGAAACTTTCAAAGTTCTTGAAATTTTACGTATTGACTGACCTTCATGTCTTAAACTAATGATGGACTGTCGTTTCTCTTTGCTTATTTGAACTGTTCTTGCCATAATATGGACTTGGTATTTTACCAAATAGGGCTGTCTTCTGCATATCACCATACCTTGTCACAACACAACTGATTGACTCAAATGCATTAAGAAGGAAAGAAATTACACTGTCATTTTTAACAAGGCACACCTGTTAATTGAAATGCATTCCAGGAGACTACCTCATGAAGCTGGTTGAGAGAATGCCAAGTGTAACGGTTCTCTTTAGGTGACGTAGAGGCGGACCAAAATGCAGCGTGGTTGTTATTCATTGTACTTTAATAAAGAAACTGTACACGAATAAACTAACAAAACAACAAATGTGCGAAAACCTAAAACAGTCCTATCTGGTGCAAAACACAGAGACAGGAACAATCACCCACAAACACACAGTGAAACCCAGGCTACCTAAATATGGTTCCCAATCAGAGACAATGACTAACACCTGCCTCTGATTGAGAACCATATCAGGCCAGACATAGAAAACATACAAAGCAAACTATGGTCAGGGTGTGACACCAAGAGTGTGCAAAGCTGTCATCAAATCAAAGGGTGGCTACTCAAATATAACCCTTTTTTGGTTACTACATGATTCCATATGTGTTCTTTCATAGTTTTGATGTCTTCACTATTATTCTACAATGTAGAAATTTGTTGTTTTTTTAAAAACGTGGAATGAGTAGGTGTGTCCAAACTTTTGATTGGTACTGTATATAAAGTGAGGGAAAAAAGTATTTGATCCCCTGCTGATTTTGTATATTTGCCCACTGACAAAGAAATGATCAGTCTATAAGTTTAACGGTAGGTTTATTTGAACAGAATAACAACAACAAAATCCCAAAAAACACATGTCAAAAATATTATAAATTGATTTGCATTTTAATGAGGGAAATAAGTATTTGACCCCCTGGTCGAAACATGACTTAGTACTTGGTGGCAAAACCCTTGTTGGCAATCACAGAGGTCAGACGTTTCTTGTAGTTGCACACATCTCAGGAGGGAATTTGTCCCACTCCTCTTTGCAGATCTTCTCCAAGTCATTAAGGTTTCGAGGCTGACGTTTGGCAACTCGAACCTTCAGCTCCCTCCACAGATGGGATTCTATGGGATTAAGGTCTGGAGACTGGCTAGGCCACTCCAGGACCTTAATGTGCTTCTTCTTGAGCCACTCTTTGTTGCCTTGGCCGTGTGTTTTGGGTCATTGACATGCTGAAATAACCATCCACGACCCATTTTCAATGCCCTGGCTGAGGGAAGGAGGTTCTCACCCAAGATTTGACAGTACATGGCCCCGTCCATCATCCCTTTGATGCGGTGAAGTTGTCCTGTCCCCTTAGCAGAAAAACACCCCCAAAGCATAATGTTTCCACCTCCATGTTTGACGGTGGGGATGGTGTTCTTGGGGTCATAGGTAGCATTCCTCCTCCTCCAAACATAGCGAGTTGAGTTGATGCCAAAGAGCTCCATTTTGGTCTCATCTGACCACAACACTTTCACCCAATTGTCCTCTGAATCATTCAGATGTTCATTTGCAAACTTCAGACGGGCATGTATATGTGCTTTCTTGAATAGGGGACCTTGCGGGTGCTGCAGGATTTCAGTCCTTCACAGTGTAGTGTGTTACCAATTGTTTTCTTGGTGACTATGGTCCTAGCTGCCTTGAGATCATTGACAAGATCCTCCTGTGTAGTTCTGGGCTGATTCCTCACCGTTCTCATGATCATTGCAACTCCACGAGGTGAGATCTTGCATGGAGCCCCAGGCCGAGGGAGATTGACAGTTATTTTGTGTTTCTTCCATTTGCGAATAATCGCACCAACTGTTGTCACCTTCTCACCAAGCTGCTTGGCGGTGGTCTTGTAGCCCATTCCAACCTTGTGTAGGTCTAAAATCTAGTCCCTGACATCCTTGGAGAGCTCTTTGGTCTTGGCAATATGAGATGGAACGGAGTTCCATGCAATAATGGCTCTATATAATACCGTACGCTTTCTTGAATTTGTTCTGGATTTAAGGACTGTGAAAAGAACCCCGGTGGCATGTCTGGTGGGGTAAGTGTGTGTGTCAGAGCTGTGTGTAAGTTGACTATGCAAACAATTTGGGATTTTCAACACATTAATGTTTCTTGTGAAAAGAAGAAGGGATGCAGTCAGTCTCTCCTCAACTCTCAGCCAAGAGAGACTGGCATGCATAGTATTTATATCATCCCTCTGATTGCAATGAAGAGCAAGACGTGCTGCTCTGTTTTGGGCCAGCTGCAGCTTAACTAGGTCTTTCCTTGCAGCACTGGACCACACGACTGGACAATAATCAAGATTAGACTTAACTATAGCCTGCAGAATTTGCTTTTTGGAGTGTGGAGTCAAAAAAGCAGAGCATCTCTTTATTACGGACAGACCTCTCCCCATCTTTACAACCATTGAATCAATATGTTTTGACCTTGACAGTTTGCAATGTAAGGTAACGCCAAATAATTTAGTCTCCTCAACTTGTTCAACAGCCACACCATACATTACCAGATTCAGATGAGGTCTAGAACTTAGGGAATGATTTATACCAAATACAATGTTCTTAGTTTTAGAGATGTTTAGGACCAGTTTATTGGCCACTCATTCTAAAACAGACTGTGACTCTTTGTTAACTGTTTCAGTGACTTCATTAGCTGTGGTTACTGATGTGTATACAGTATGGTTGAAACATCAGCATACATAGACACATGCTTTGTTAATGCCAGTAACAGGTCATTGGTAAAAATAGAAAAGAGTAGAGGGCCTAGAGAGCTGCCCTGTGGCACACCACACATTACATGTTTGACATTGGAGAAGCTTCCATTAAAGAAAACCCTATGAGATATATTAAATACACAGCTCTATGGCAGAGGTTGAAAAGCCATAACACATACACTACCGATCAAAAGTTTTATGTGATTAATTAGGCCCAGCTGTTGGAACTTTGACTTTCCTGGATATAGCCACTATATTGTGATCTCTGCATCCAATGGGTACGGATACAGGTTTAGAATAAAGTTCTACAGTATTAGTAAAAATGTGATCGATACATGTGGATGATCTTGTTCCTGTAGTGTTTGTAAACACCCTGGTAGGTTGGTTAATAAACTGATCCAGATTACAGGCACTGGTTACAGTGAGAAGCTTCCTCTTGAGTAGACAGATTGATGAAAACCAGCCAATATTCAGGTCCCCAAGAAAGTAGACCTCTCTGTTTACATCACATACACTATCAAGCATTTCACACATATTATTTAGATACTGACTGTTCTCACTTGGTGGCCTATAACAACACCCCAAAATAAAGCTTTGAATGTGCCAAGTGAACCTGCAACAACAACACTTCAATAACACTCCAGGTCTCGTGGAGATTCTAAACTTTCGTCCACAAGCATGTTGTTCCGCCTTGATTGTCCCTCCAGAAAGTCTGATTTATCCGTCGTTGTTATCATGGATTCACACACAGAACTGATGTCCTCTCTCAATGACTTACAGATTGCTTTCATCTTGCCGTTCTCCTGTTTCAACTCATCGAGCTGACCCTGGGAGAACTGCAAACTGTTATTTTATAAGTTGAATTCACCAGTATTTGGACAAAGCACTTGAAGCTATTTTCTTATTGTTGTAGCAACTGCTTGTAGAACTAGTTTTGTTCATTTAAAAGATCCTTCACGTGTGATAGAGAGACACCACTGGCACTGTCCTCAACAGTACTTTGGTCTCCGCCGGTTTTGGTCTTTGTCATGGTAGCTAGCGACATAGGTTATGCTGTTATTCCTCACAGTTCCAGACAGGGCAGGTCACGGGGAATATTGAAAACAACAAACAGCAGGGATCTAGACAGCCACAAACCTGGGACAATCCGTAGTCCCAGCCACAATGGCTAACTGCGTCACGGGCTGCCTTCAAGCCTTCAAGAAAACCCAGCTAGCTTGATAATGCCAAAAGGCTCCTCAGATCCATCCTTGTTCGACAGGATCACTGGACAGAGACCAGCAGTCCCAACAACTGATGCCAACTGCGTCACGGGATCCAAACAAAAAAGTTAGCTAGCTACTTCCCATACACTTTCAAAACAACAAACTTTTCAAAACAACAAATCCGAACTCTTCCTCCTTCCGCGTTCAAAGGGAAGTGACGTATTACAACCTGACAAGGTAGGGGTGGTGTATCGATTCATCAGTAGAGTTCAGTACAGTACAGTAGAGTGCAGTAGATTACAGTAGGATGTAGTACAGTACAGTAAAGTAGAGTAGACTATAGTTCAGAACAGTACAGTAAAGTTCAGTACAGTAGAGTTCAGTAAAGTACAATACAGTAGAGTACAGTAAAGTACAGTATAGTTCAGTATAGAGTGGCCAGACGGAAGCCACTCCTCAGTAAAAGACACATGACAGCCTGCCTTTTGGAGTTTTGCCAAAAGGCAAAGATTCTCTGGTCTGATGAAACCAAGATTGAACTCTTTGGCCTGAATGCCAAGCGTCACGTCTGGAGGAAACCTGGCACCAACCCTACAGTGAAGCATGGTGGTGGCAAAATCGAATCCATTTTAGAATAACGCTGTAATGTAACAAAATGTGGAAAAAGTCAAGGGGTTTGAATACTTTCCGAGTGCACTATATTTCTAATAAGGGGTCTTTGCTTATTCAACATTTTTAGAATGGAAAATTGGTGCGTAAAAAAATAAATATGCCTTAATATCAAAAATAATATAGACTCTTATCTTTCATTTGACACCCAATTTGATATGAACTTCACATGTTGGTGGTCATGGTTCCTTTTACGTGGAAATTACCATTACTTATTGTACATGACCCCATCCTTCATTTCTTATGGTCTGTTCATATCCATAATGTCTTGAGCGGGTGTGTGTCAACAGAATTTGGCCCGAGATCAGGTAGTAGGGTTGGGAATGTCTAGGGACCTCACGATACGATATTATGTGATTCTTGTGATTTTCACTATTCTATATGTATTGCGATTTGATACTGTGATACTGTCTAAATTAATATCTTGATATGTAACTGTATAGATTTTCTCCCCCCATCACTATCTGGTAGATGTATGTCAGAAAACCTACATAGACCCTGGTGACCTGGATGGCCCCCATAGCAAACCTGGAAATCCGTGTCTCACCACTATGCCCCGTGCCTCATCGTTACACCAGTTTGCAGTATCATGGCCCAAGGCAGGCACCATGCTTCCTATGCAACACCAAAAGCCTCAGCAGGTGCTCATACAGCAATCCCCCCTCTCTCTGCACCACCGTCAACAGACAAATCGATCAATGGCAGCGTATGTGTTTGTGTTGGATTATGGGTCAGCAGAACGCTGGAAGAGAGCAGACTTCCCTGGGGTGCTCTAACCTCTCTGAGGTGACACAGGTAGATATTGTTTAGCATGAAAGTGAAACAGGAGGTCTGCATTATAATAGTCATTTCACAGTTTCACAAATAATATCAGTTGATTATGTAGTGCGATTTACTCTGTATGTGGTCCCCCTGGGCATCTACTGTAATGTCCATAATCCATCTTTACTACTTATCCCACTGCATACTAGTACAAATATAGATTGGGGCCATATTCAATAACATGCTTTCTCTAATATGGTAAATAAGAAAGTGTGTTGGTATTTTGCTGCATGTCTTTGAGTGTATGTGGTTGGGGCATGTGTTTGAATTGTGCATATCTGTGCATGTGTGTGTGGTGTGTGTTCAGAGTGCCCAGGAGTCAGAGAAGATCCAGGATGAACTGAATGAGAAGGTGGAGAGGCTGAAGGCTGAGCTGGTGGTCTTTAAGAGCCTCATGAGCGATGTGAGTATAGTATATACACCCTCACACTCCATAGCACACTCACTCTTTCCATGACATAGACTGATCAGGTGAATCTAGGTGAAAGCTTGATCCCTTGTTGATGTCACTTAAAATCCACTTCAATCAGTGTAGATGTAGAGAATAATAATGGCGCTGAAGGAGATGGCTGCCGTTTTACGATCCCGTAACCAATTGTGCTATTGTGTATGTTTTTTCGCGTTATTTGATACCTATTTTGCTCATAATGTTTCTACCACCGTGTCTTATGACCGGAAAAGAGCTTCTTGATATCAGGGCAGCGATTACTCACCCTGTACTGGAGGAATTCTTCTTCTTCAACGAGTCGGACGGGAAGGATTTACTCCAGACACTCGACAAGGCCTTCATCCTCGTCACTCGCAGGAGGAAAAGACAGAGACATTGTGGATCCGTGAGGGTAATCTACCTTTAGCATCGGTCCAATTAGCCAACTTACAATCAATCGGTAATAAAATAGACAAACTACGAGCACGTTATGTTTCACCGAGTCGTAGCTGAACGATGACATGATTAACATACAGCTGGCGGGTTTTAAGCTTTTTAGGCAGGATAGAACAGCGGCCTCTTGTAAGACAAGGGGAGGTGGCCTATGCATATTTGTAAACAACAGCTGGTGCACGAAATCTAAGGAAAGCTCAAGGTTTTGCTCACCTGAGGTAGAGTATCTCATGATAAATTGTAGACCATCACTATCAACCTAGAGAGTTTTCATCTGTATTTTTTGTAGCTGTCAACACCACAGACCGATGCTGGCACTAAAACCGCACTCAAAGAGCTGTACAGTATACGGCCATAAGCAAACAGCAAAATGCTCATCCAGAGGCTGCGCTCCTAGTGGCCGGGGACTTTAATGCAGGGAAACTAAAATTAGTTTTACCTCATTTCTATCAGCATGTTAAATGTGCAACCAGAGGGAAAAAACTCTAGACCACCTTTACTCCACACACAGAGACACGTACAAAGCTCTCCCTCGCCCTCCATTTGCAAATCTGACCATAATTCTATCCTCCAGATTCCTGCTTACAAACAAAATCTAAAGCAGGAAGCAGCAGTGACTCGGTCAATAAGAAAGTGGTCAGATGAAGCAGATGCTAAGCTACAGGACTGTTTTGCTAGCACAGACTGGTATATGTTCCAGGATTCTTCCGATGGCATTGAGGAGTACACCACATCAGTCACTGGCTTCATCAATAAGTGCATCGATGACTTCGTCCCCACATATCCCAACCAGAAGCCATGGATTACAGGCAACATTCGCACTGAGCTAAAGGGTAGAGCTGCCGCTTTCAAGGAGCGGGACTCTAACCCGGAATCTTATAATAAATCCTTCTATGCACTCTGACGAACCATCAAACAGGCAAAGCGTCAATACAGGATTAAGATTGAACCATGCTACACCGGCTCCGGCGCTCGTTGGATGTGGCAGGGCTTGCAAACTATTACAGACTACAAAGGGAAGCACAGCCATAAGCTGCTCAGTGACACAAACCTACCAGACGAGCTAATTTACTTCTATGCTCGCTTCGAGGCAAGTAACACTGAAACATGCATGAGAGCACCAGCTGTTCCGGATGACTGTGTGATCACGCTCTCCGTAGCCGATGTGAGTAAGACCTTCAAACAGGTCTACATTCAGCAGTGATCAAATTCATTTTGGAGTTTCCTTTGGACCTTCACAGAAATGTTGCATGATGTGTTATTGACCCAGACTGACTGGATGTGGGTTTCTGCCGGGTCTACAATTTAACAAGTGTATTCAATTGACTGCTGCATATGCTGGGCTGGCTCTAGCCTTTTGGGGGCCCTAAGTGAGATTTGGTTGGGGGGCACACAATTCTCCAGATTTTGCCATGGGATGAAGAGACGAAGATACATCATAAGCAATTTTATAACAAATGTCATGCAATTCTACAAATTTTGCCACAGGATAAAGTTTTGCAGTTTTATAACACATTTCATACAGTTCTACAAATTTTGCGGTGGGGCAGAGAGAAATTTCAGCAGTTTTAAAGCTAATTTCCTGCAATTCTACACATTTTGCCATGACTTATGCCATGTTAATGATATCTGAGTGAGAGTGACTAACAAAATCAATTGGGGCCTCCAGGAGGTCAGGGCCCCTGGGCATGTGCCCTATGTGCCCTGTCAGTATTCGGCCATGATTACTACAAGTTTAGATAACTGGTTAGACTAATTTACCAATCTAAAAATTGTTCGCTGACATGGCTAATATAGTGACTGTCAGTGACTGACAAAAAAAGAGATAAACTACTGATGCACAACCAAAATTCGAACTTGCACCGTGTGTATTCTACTATTCTAACTCGGCTAAGGGCGCTAAGCGACTGCTTACATTGCTCATGGTTGGAGCCTGCCCTGTGCATATTGCCAGTCCATATTGATGAACTCAGCATGTGACTTATGTTATTCTTATCTGTCAGATAGCTTTAAAAAGCGTTTAGAGATTTGTTGAGTATAGTAAGGAGAGGTTTTGGTGGGGTGATTCTCTGCTTCAAAGCCAGCAACACCGACCCCTCTCCTTCCTCTCCAGAAAATGTCCGACATGGACACTAAGATCCAGGAGAAAGCCACGCTGGTGGACATGGACATCTGCCGGCGCATTGACATCACCACCAAACTGTGTGACGTGGCTCAGCAGTGCAACTCAGAGGACATGTCAAAGATGTTCAACGTGAGCCCGGCCAGGTCGCTCCCAGAGAGGGTGTGTATCTATCTGTATGTTAGGCCTCAGTCTGGAACAGCTAACTACCGGTATACTGCTGCTACACTCTCTTCTACATAGGCAGGCACACACCACTAACACAATACTCATTGACCCCTCCTCCATACACACACAAACACAGTCATTGCTCAGCAGTGAACTGCTGATGCTGTGACTCTCTGCACTGCACACAAGGTTATCACATTGTGCAGACAGTGCTGGCTAAAGCCCAACTATGAATCCAGACAGAAACAGACCAGAGGCTTTTTAGGTGGTGCATTGTACTGCTTAAATTACTAATGTCGGATTAGACAAACTGCCTCAAATTCTGCATTGATGCCGCCAGTAAGTAATCTGCGTGTGTGCGCGTGTGTGTGTTCCAGGGTGCCATGGCATGCTGCAGGAAGAAGGAGTGCAAGCCTGTGTCTGACGAGGACAGCTCTGAGATGGATGCAGACCCCAGCACAAGTACCTCAGAGGAGGAGGTCCCGCTCAACGTTACTGACGAAATGAAACGCATGCTCAACCAGCTGTGAGTCAGCCTACACACACACACACACACACACACACACACACACACACACACGGTGCATTGTGTTGTACTTTGCTGTACTTTGCTCCCATCTAGTGTTAATTCAGAGTCCTGCATTAATTATTTTTTCAGTAGTTATTTTCATGTGCTACAATTAGGGCCACCAAATGATAGATGAGAACATTATATCAAAGAATATGTATTCATTGTGTATATGAATTCCTCAGTGTAATATTGGATATTGGTTATAAGTCTAATTTGTATTATACTAAATCTGTCACTGTCTCAAGCATGTCGTCTGTATTCCTGCATGCCTTCTCTAGGTATCTTTCTTCCTCCTCTGTGTTTGGACCTCTTGTAAGGTAGTGCCTGTTGTGTTTGTCCTCTCTTCCTTCCTCTCTCACTCGCTCTTCCTTCCTCTCTCTCTCGCTCTTCCTTCCTCTCTCACTCGCTCTTCCTTCCTCTCTCTCTCGCTCTTCTTTCCTCTCTCTCGCTCTTCCTTCCTCTCGCTGTCTCTGTCCCCCATAGAAATTGTTCAGATGATAATTTTGTTGCCAGGAGGGAGACGTTTGACATTGATGATGACTGTGACAGCCTGACGTGGGAAGAGAATGACGAGACCCTGTTGCTATGGGAGGACTTCAACAACTACAACATACAACCCGGTGCCATCACCGCGGCAAACTGCACAGTCACCAGCGCAGCCAACAGCAACACAGAGGAGCCTGTGAGTCGGAATAGACACCATACAGTAAATGTCAAGGATACATATGTAGAGGATAATGCATAAACATTTCAATTACCACTACCTACTGATAAACTAATGGACAAGGGTACAGGAGGGCATTGAGGAGTTGTTCACCTCCCAAACTTCCCATCCATTCATATTCAGCAAAGTGAAATGTTTGCGGTAAAATAACTTATTTTCATTTTGAAATCCTGCCCATTGTTCTGCTCTCAGTTGAGAAATGCAACATCGTAACAGAATGTATTAGCTAATCTTCTTTGCTTCCTCGCAGGTCTCTCAGGATGGAAGCCTGGGCAGCCTCATAGATGAGACAGAATCACTATTCAAGACCAGAGAGCAGGAGTACCAGGAGAGCATTGGCGCAATTGAGGTGAACAGGCAGTGTCTGTGGGTGTGTGCATGCGTGCCTGCCTGCCTACGAGCCTGTGTGTATATGTGTGTATGAGAGAGACAATGTGACAGAAAGAGAGGTAGGGGCCTACAGTAACAAAAATATAGGGAGATTGAAATCCCCTGAGATTTATCTACCTCTTAGAGATTGTCCCTGGGAATTTGTTCCTCTCATTGTATCTAATAGAAACACCTGTCAAGTGAAAGTACAGAGGAGGGCGACTGCCTTTAATTTGTTGGTTGTTTTGTCCCTCTCTCTGTTTGGTTTTGATTTGTGACTCGGTTGACGATTCGGCCAGAGTGATTCAGTTCCTGGCAGGGCTGGCACCTGTCCCTGATCAACGTCACTGATGTCTCTCTCTCTTCTCTTCCTTCCTTTTTTTGTCTGGCTCCCTTTGACCTCTCCCCTCCTCTTCTCTCATCTCCTCTCTCTGTCCATCTATATCTCTCATCCTCTCCCTCACTCTAACTCTCTCTCTCTCCCTCCCTCCATCTCCCCCTGCCCCTTTCTCTCTCCCTCTCAGATGGAGCTAGCCACAGCGAAGAGTGACATGAACAGACACCTGCATGAGTACATGGATATGTGTAGCATGAAGCGTGGTCTGGACGTGCAGATGGAGACGTGCAGGAGGATGATTAAAGGGGGCAGGAACTCTCCCTCTGTCAGTTCGGTGGCTAGCAGCGACTCAGGGAACACTGACGAGATCCAGGACAAACTACTAGACAAGGATGGAGAGGCTGAGGTGCCAATCAGTTGATAGCCTGGCTCCACCCCCTTCCTCCCCTGTTCACTGACAGCTGCTCACAGAGCTCCACTCTGCTTGGGGGCTGACCCCAGTGTTCTGCCCTGCTTGGCATCTTTAGCCAAGGGGTACTGGTGGTCCTGATGGTCCCAATTGTCCTATGGATCTAGCCCACTGCCCCAGGCCCGGAACTGGTGCTTATTGTCTCTGTTCTCACAGGAATGAAGGGGGACGGGGTTCATTTGCTTCACAAGTGTTTTAAGGCAGAGGTGGTACATACAATATAGTGTCTGAGCTGTGCTCTCTTCCACAGTGCTGCACAGGAACATCCAGCAAAACAATCAACATGATCAAACATGTCATTCTGGCTCACTCTTAGCATAGTCTAAGCAGTTCCACTGTCACCACTGTCATTCTATTGGCCTGAGGCTGAACAGTCCATTTGGTGAACAGGGAACAACATGCACAACATTATTCACCAGTGAGAATATCTATCCTTTTGAGTTTTTTTATAATCACACAAAACATCACAGATCAAGAGCAGTCACACTATTTTGTACTTGCACGTTCCCCATAGATGCAGATTGATCATTCACATATACTGTACATGCAAATGTTCAAATGGGGATTGAAATGTTCTCACCAAAGAGTCAAAGCTAAAAAATCAGTTGACTGGACTCTCCACAGTTACCAGTGTTGACTGGGGAACGGAGCACAGCCCTTTGCTGCTATAATGCATTGTTCATATTCTATGCAATTTAGCTAGCCTTATTTCAGGATAACCTTTGACCTTCATTACCCCTCTTTTCCCTCATGATTTGCCTTTTTAACCTGGGAAAGTGTTTTCTATCTGTTATTCAGAGTGCTCCTGTGTGTTCTCCAAAGTAGAAGAGCAATGGGAGGTGCAGAATTATCGCATAAAAGGAAAACTCCCTAGTGTCCTTTGTCAAAGGCATACCTTCTCCCCCTATCCATGTTAATTTAGAGGCTGTAAACATTTGAAAGGTTATCCAAAACAATATGGAACAAGGTGCCAGCAAACATGCTGTCTTTGATTTGTATTGTCTTATGCTTATTACTATCATAGTAAGATTTAATAATTTCCCCTTAAATGTATCTAATTGGTAGAACTAAGTTATTGATGATTCCTTGGGCTACTCTTTGGTAAGTCCAAAGCAGTGGAAGCTGCTGAGGGGAGGATGGCTCGTGATAATGGCTGGAACGGAGTGAATGGAATGGCATCAATGGAAATCATGTGTTTGATGTATTTGATACTAATCCACCTATTCAGCTCCAGCCATTACCACGAGCCCGTTCTCTCCAATTGAGGTGCCACCAACTTCTTGTGGTCCAAAGAGCTTTTGAAAGTTATTGGTCACCTGTTTGTTCTCTCAGAGATAGGGTACTGAAATGATATATTACATAAAACGATCACGTAAACAGGCAATACTATGAACATTGGTTAATGATACATTCCCTAGATTATACACTGAAAAATTTGATATTTAGGATTTTATTTTGCCAATCTTGGATACTAAACTCAGATGGCCTTTCATAACAACTCCCACCTGTCTGTCCAGCAGGGTGCACTGTTCCTATCATATTCCGTTGTCTAATTGTCATGAGCCCTGGATTGGGTTTATAATTGTTTGTACGTAGATAAGAGGGCTGTTGGCATGTGATCGTATACCCCAGATGCCTTTCTGTTCATATTGCCCTATGTATAATTCATTTTTTGTATTACATCCTGTCTAATGATTTGAATTAAATGAATCAATTAACAAAATTGATCAATGCATGTGGATTGGGGGAGGTTTTCTGGAAGTTATTTTTCAATTGGTTTATGGAGTGTTGTTAGTTTGCAGAATCAAGGACAAAAGTGCTATTTGTATGATGAGGGTTTTAAGATGGAAAAATAATGACATTTGGCATTGCATTGTTTTATGAAGGAAGAAGGGCTATTGCATTTGGTTGTTTCTTTGAATTATTTTACATTGAACTAGAGGCACATAGTTGTAGTATTGCAATTCCCTATCATTTCTTAAATCAAAATATGCATTATGTTCCTGTAATTTTACATGGGCCCATGAATTTGCGTTGTACAGATTGAATTGTGAGTGTTGAGGCATAAATGAAATATTATCTTCTTGTTGAACAATCGTGGATGGTAAAAATGGTATGGAAACTTAACTATTTCATAATTTCATCTGACACAAAGATTCTGGCCCAACCAGTCTATTGTATATTATTTCCTAAACCATAGTAAAGTGTCAAAACTCATACACACTATAAAGACAAATAACATTTAGGGAGAAGCCTTATTCCCAGCTAACTATAAAAATCATTTGTGTTAGATTTAAAATCAGCCTGACGAGTGCAGCAGTAAGCCATGCTTTTTTTCCATCCTTTGTTGCACCATACAGTATAGGCTGGGAAACACCTTGTATGTTGTACAGTAGACCTATGTGCCTTTAGTTCTCATGTCTCATGGTGACTGTAATATTGTTGCATATTTTCAATTGAACAGATTGTCGACACCTTCTTTGCTGAATGTATGGTCAATATTTAGGAGCAGTCTTCTGACTAGACCTACAGTCCCAACCTTACAATCAGAACTGGTGCATATCTCAGGATATGGGTCAGAACACAGAAACCTGATCTGTACATGGCACATTGTTCTTTATTGTCTAAACAAACACAAATTGTACATGTATAGTTGAACTACTACATTATGTACCCTTGCAGGACGTAAGTTTGGCTTATTGAGCCTATATGGGAATTTGAAATTGTTGGGTTTAATTGTTTCATAGGTATTTTATATGGTTGGTTTTATCGATGTAGTGCTAGGGTCTAAAGTGTTACATTAGCCATTACTGAAATGTACACTGTATGACCCAAAGTATGTGGACACCTGCTCGTCGATCATCTCATTCCAAAATCATGGGCATTAATATGGAGTTGGTCCCCCATTTGCTGCTATAACAGCCTCCACTCTTCATGGAAAGCTTTCCACTAGATGTTGGAACATTGCTGCGGGGACTTGCTTCCCTTCAGTCACAAGATAATTAGTAAGGTTGGGCATCGATGTTGGGTGATTAGGCCTGACTCACAGTCAGTGTTCCAATTCATCCCAAAGGTGATCGATGTGGTTGAGGTCAGGGCTATGTGCAGGTCAGTCAAGTTCTTCCACACTGAGTTCGACAAACCATTTCTGTATGGACCTCGCTTTGTGCACGGGGGCATTGTCATGCTGAAACAGGAAAGGGCCTTCTCCAATCTGTTGCCACAAAATTGGAAGCACAGAATCATCTAGAATGTCATTGTATGCTGTAGCATTAAGATTTCCCTTCACTGGGACTAAAGGGCCTAGCCCAAACCATTGTTCCTCCTCCACCAAACTTTACATTTGTCCCTATGCATTCGGGCAGGTAGCGTTCTCTTGGCATCCGCCAAACCCAGATTTGTCCGCAGCACTGCTAGATGGTGAAGTGTGATTCATTACTCCAGAGAACGTGTTTCCACTGCTCCAGAGTCCAATAGCGGCAAGCTTTACACCACTCCAGCC
This sequence comes from Oncorhynchus tshawytscha, assembly GCF_018296145.1. Lineage (NCBI taxonomy): Eukaryota > Metazoa > Chordata > Actinopteri > Salmoniformes > Salmonidae > Oncorhynchus > Oncorhynchus tshawytscha. The sequence continues at coordinate 39,924,889 of NC_056435.1, read as the reverse complement.
GACGCTTGGCATTGCGTATGGTGACCTCAGGCTTGTGTGCAGCTGCTTGGCCATGGAAACCCTGACGAACAGTTCTTATGCCGTTGCTTCCAGAGGCAGTTTGGAACTTGGTAGTGAGTGTTGCTTCCAAGGACAGGCAATCTTTACATGCTTCAATACTCGGCAGGCCCGTTCTGTGAGCTTGTGTGACTTTCCACTTCGTGGCTGAGCCATTGTTGCTCCTAGATGTTTCCACTTCACAATAGTAGCACTTACAGTTGACGGTGCAGCTCTAGCAGGGCAGACATTTTATGAACTGACTTGTTGGAAAGGTGGCATCCTATGACGGTGCTACATTGAAAGTCACTAAGCTCTTCAGTAAGGCCATTCTACAAATTTGAAGGGGTGTTCACATACTTTTGTATATATTGTGTATCTTCCATTGCTTTGTCACCCTAACGTTCAGAGCTTGTCTGTATTGGGTGGGTTTCCCTGTGTTCTAGAGAGGCAGAGGTAGGTCATCATCCCCAGTCAAGGTGGCCATGGAGGAAAGTACTGTCTTTGATGACCATTATTGACCTCATTGTATTTTCATAAACATTACATAATAATGATGCTATTTCAAGCCTGTTGTTTTTAATTTAAATGATTTATTTCCCTGCATCTTTATTTTTTCAATGCATACCTCTGTGCATTGTAAAATATGATGTTATTTGTATGTAAACTATTAGTAAAACATTGCATTCATGGGGATTCGGGGTATACTGTTGTTTGAAAATAATGAATGTACACTGTAATTGGTGTTGGGGGAAAGTTAAATAAAATGGTGGATTGCCTTTAGCTTGAGTCTTTGTTGTCCTCTAGAGGTGCATCATGTTTAATTATACATATTACAAAATGTTTGATCTGTATGTAACTACCCACCTCATACAGGCTACTCTACATTATTCTGTGCTTAAGTAACAAGTTGAAGATTGATTCATATCGCCTAATAACAATGTCTAAATAATCTGATAGACAGATAGATTGATAGATAGAAAGACATACCATGCCTTCAGAAACTATTCACACCCCCTGACATTTTCCACATTTTGTTGTGTTACAGCCTGAATTAAAAATGTATTAAATTTAGTTTTTTTTGTCACTGGCCTACACACAATACACCATAATGTCAAAATGAAATCGTGTTTTTCAATATGTTTACAAAATAATTAAAAATGAAAAGCTGAAATTTCTTGAGTCAACAAGTATTCAACCCCTTTGTTATGGCAAGCCTAAATAATTTCAGGAGAAGAAAAAAATCAGGCACTGAATATCCTTTTGAGCATGGTGAAGTTATTAATTACATTTTGGATGGTGTATCAATACACCCTGTAACTACAAAAATATAGGTGTCCTCCTTCCCTAACTCAGTTGCCGGAGAGGAAGGACAACGCTCAGGGATTTCACCATGAGACCAATTAAAACAGTTACAGAGTTTAATGGCTGTGATAAGAGAAAACTGAGGATGGATCAACAACATTGTAGTTACTCCACAATAGTAACTTAATTGACAGAGTGAAAATAAGGAAGTCTGTACAAATATTCCAAAACATGCATCCTGTTTGCAACAATGCACTAAAGTAAAACTGCAAAAAATGTGGCAAAGCAATTAAATTTTTGTCCTGAATACAAAGTGTTATGCTTGGGGCAAATCCAATACAACAGATTACTGAGTACCACTCACCAAAATGTCAAGCATAGTGGTGGCTGCCTCATGTTATGGGTATACTTGTAATTGTTAAAGGACTGTGGAGTTTTTCAGAAGACACAGAATGGAGCTAAGCACAGGAAAAATCCTAGAGGAAAACCTGGTTCAGTCTGCTTTTCACCAGACACTGAGAGAGGAATTCACCTTTCAGCAGGACAATAGCCTAAAACAAGGCCAAATCTACATTGGAGTTGCTTACCAAGAAGACAGTGAATGCTCCTGAGTGGCTGGGTTACAGTTTTGCCTTAAATCTACTTGAAAATCTATGGCAAGCCCTGAAAATGGTTGTGTAGCAATGATCACCTACCAATTTGACAGAGTTTTGAAGAATTTTGAAAAGAATAAGGGGAGAATGTTGCACAATCTGTGGGTGGAAAGCTCTTAGAGACCTACCCAGAAAGACTCACATCTGTAAACCCTGCTAAAGGTGCTTCTACAAAGTATTTACTCAGGGGTGTGAATACTTATGTCAGTTGTAAAATCATCTTTTCACTTTGTCATTATAAGGTATTGTGTGTAAATGGGTGAGAAAAAATCTATTTAATCCGTTTAGAATTCAGGCTGTAACACAACAAAATGTGGATTAATTCAAGGGTTATGGATATTTTTTTATGGCACTGTAGATATACTGAAAAAAGATATAAACACAACATGGAATAGTTTCAAAGACTTTGCTGAGTTCCAGTTCATATAAGGAAATCAGTCAATTTAAACAAATTAATTAGGCCCTAATCTATGGATTTCACGATTGGGAATACAGATATCCATCTGTTGGTCACAGATACCGTTACCGTTACATACCGTGACATGTCTGGTGAGTGGGCAGGCCATGGAAGAACTGGGACATTTTCAGCTTCCAGGAATTGTCTACACATCCTTGCGATATTGGGCCGTGCATTATCTTGCTGAAACATGAGATGATGGTGGCGGATGAATGGCACGACAATGGGCCTCAGGATCTGGTCACCGTATCTCTGTGCATTCAAATTGCCATCGATAAAATGCAGTTGTTATCAGTAGTTTATGCCTGACCTTACCATAACCCCACCGCCACCATGGGGCTCTCTGTTCACAACGTTGACACCATACACCAGGTCTGCAGTTGTGAGGCCGGTTGGAACATTTCTGGAATCCTTTATTTCAGCTCATGAAACATGGAACCAACACTTATCTGTTGCGTTTATATTTTGTTCCGTGTAGATAGAAAAGTGAGGCAGCAACAGTAGGCTATACATTCTCTGACAGTTACATTCGTCACAATGAAAGTAATTTAGGTTACATGGGAAAATCAGTAATTGTGCAAAAGATAAGCGGGACATTTACATCAAAGAGAAACATATGCTCCGTCGAAAATATAATTTCTCAATTCAGAAATGACAGCCCTATACTGTGATTGGCTGGAGATGTCTTCTTAGTGCTGATTGGCCACTCGCAGACTCGCCCTCTTTGCCTCCAGTAAGTTTCATTATGAATATGTGAGGTGTGTTTAGCAATAATTCTTTCTTTGAAATATTAACAAGTACAATTTCAAAAGTTTCACAGTGTAAATATTACGATTAAATTATGTCATTTCTGTTTAGATAAAATACTGTAAATTACTGTGACAATTTAGCCGCAAGTGTGGTAATATAATGAATGTGGCCTCCCTATGGAATATTGGTACGGGCCGAATCCTCTGAACTCGCTATACGTGCAACCAGTAGGCTACTCAAGATATCAAACAGCTTCAATGTATCTTATCAGTTTTGATACATTGTATCGGTTCCCTGAAGTGGTCTTATAAGGGTGTTTTTATTAGATTGTCCTTTTTCTCTCTACATATTTTCCATTGGAACATGCTGCGTGTGAGATCAGCATTCTACCAGTCTTGGAAGGGGTACGTATTTTCACATGAACATACACGAGACTAACTCGTGGTTACTCTTCGTAACCAAGCTAATGTAATTTGCATTATTTTGGTAGCTAATAGTACATTTTCAATGTCAAGGCCAAGCAAAATAAGTTTAAATAAGTTATTTATGATTTTGTGTCTTCTGATTACCATGATTCCATGCCGCATGAGTAAAGTTAACAGTTCACAGAAATACTATTCACTCAAAAATCAGAAAGTGAATGATACACCATGGGCACATAGAGCTAGAAAGAGAACTCCTCTTTTTATCTGTTCTATTATAGCGTCTGTGACAGCATGGGCAGCGCCATTGAGGCTACATCTATTTTAAAGGGGTCAATTTCCTTCTTCATTGGATGATTGCTGCACATCCATAGCAAACCCTACCCATAGCAAACCCCATCCATAGGAAACTCCACCCAGTTGACTACTTAAAAATGGTGGAAGCCCTCCATGGCGATGTCCATGGCAATGTTCCTGCTAAAATGGTTATATCCATGATGAATCCTCTATCTATCTCTATGACAGTAGACTTGGACTAAAAACCTGAAGTGGCACTGGCAACTGGTGTTATGCAAGAAATCAAATGGACAGAAGGAACCTGTATGGGCAAGCCAGCTGCATGAATGTTTATTTATGCAGTTACCCTTGGTAAAACATTATAGCCATATTTTGAATCTCTTTAGAGGTCTGACTTTTCTGTTGGGTGAGGAAGATCAATAAACTGTATGAAGGCTGTGTTGTTGTACAGCAGGTCACCCATTGACAGAGAAGCATCTGTGTAGATGTGGGAAGGCAGTTGACTAATCATATTTCATCGATTCCATGTGTCAGGGGAGTTGAGGGTGTTTTTTAATATTTGAATACGAGCCCCTGTCTACCCAGTTAGACACTCTGACCTTCACTGACTATTTAAACTAGAGCAGTTAATCATTTTTTGAGGCAGTGCATGCACGATCACCAGAAGTTTGGCAGTTTTCTAACTTTTCCACAAAGAAATTAGACACAGACAGCCGTGTTCACCCCGACACACAGACAATAGTGAAATATCAAATAAGCATGAATTGCTTATTGCAATTGCTTGCTGCTGTTAGGTGTGTCTGGCTTTTTATAGTTTTTACAGATGCAAGATGGTCCCATCTTTTATGCACGACTTGCATTTTTTAAGCCTTTATGCTATAACAACTGGTCATAACAGAATAACTGATTGTGAGATTACTTCAAGTTACTTATTCCAGCTGACAGAAGACTGCAGCTTGCCAAAATCTAGCAGGGAAGAGGCAGGACAGAACCAACTCTGAGGTGCACCTGTATAAAAAGACAGTTCAATATTGCGGCAGGGTAGCCTAGTGGTTAGAGCGTTGTAACCGGAAGGTTGCAAGTTCAAACCCCCAAGCTGACAAGGTACAAATCTGTCATTCTGCCTCTGAACAGGCAGTTAACCCACTGTTCCTAGGCCGTCATTGAAAATAAGAATTTGTTCTTAACTGACTTGCCTAGTTAAAAAAAATATATATATATTATTATTATTTTTTAAATCGCACCAAGACCACAATCTACATGGCCAGTAAAGTCTTATTCAGGTCAACAGAATTTGGCCTTGCCTCAAAATGAACTGAATGGCATTCATTCTCTTCCATAACCACATTGTTAAGTTTCATATTATTCAAAACAAAGATGTAAAAGAGCTGTAATACATTGATGAACAAATGCTTCACTTTGCACCATGAGGATGAGTCTCAGATTTTGGGATATAATGTATGTGGGGGATGTCTGCTGCTGCGTATATGTCCATCTTCACTTAGTGTGCATCTGTCTCCTAATGTGTGTCTCTCTGTGCAGCTTCAGGACCTTCCCCTGTGCGGCTGTTGAGGTGAAGAATGAGCCCATCCTGGGATTCAACGAGGGCAGTCCAGAGAGGGCCGAGCTGCAGAAGGTGCGCGCACACATACAATCATACACAGCACACACTCTCAAGCAAATAACCACCGCATGCACCATTCCATATGCCCTTTATGACCTACAAGGTCATCTCTATAAAAGATGAGACTCAATAAGGTTGTGTGTGTGATAGGCCCTGGATGACCTGAAGGGGAAGACAGAGGAGATTCCCTGTGTAGTTGGAGATGAACATGTGTGGACCAAAGACATCAGATACCAGCTATCCGTGAGTGGAGTCAACAGCACGTCCCTAATCTGAGCAAACTATTGCTCCATGCTGCCTGCAAATATGGGAGCCTGGATACTGAAGCTCTCACTTTTACCCTCACACTGCTGCTCAGATACACAGCATACTGCCTAATCCAAATGGAAACTTTCCAGGCCTGTGAAGTTAAACTGGAAATAATGTAGACTGTAATAATGTTTTGTTATCAGCTGTGTTATTAGTTTTCTATAACATCCATCATAAACCAACATACTACCTATACTGGGGGCCTGCCTGTGGAGTCTGTAGTCCCATGTCGCTCATTTGGTAGTGCATGGTGCTTGCAATGCCAGGTTTGTGGGTTTCATTCCCACGGGGGACCAGTATGAAAATGTATGCACTCACTAATGTAAGTTGCTCTGGATAAGGCGTCTGCTAAATTAGTCAAATGTAAATTTTGACCAATACCACACTGTCTTTAAATGTTATTTCCTGAAGCTATTATTACCTATTAATCAATGTAATTCTTTATTTTATTTTTGAAAGCCCTTCAACCACTCTCACAAACTGGCCAAGTTTTGCTATGCTGACAAGGTAAACTAAGATTACAGTTCTTCTGTTTTTATTCATCAGACATTCACCAAGATTTACGTAACCTGACTGGATGGTGTTGCCTCGGTATGATTGATACAGGAGCTGCTCAACAAGGCGATCTTGGCCTCTGTGGCGGCGAGGAGAGAATGGGACCTGAAACCCATCCAGGACCGAGCCCAGGTCCTCTTTAAGGCTGCTGACATCATCAGTGGACCTAAGAGAGCTGAGATTCTGGCCAAGACCATGATCGGCCAGGTACAGTGAACTATTTAGTCTACATGTTGTTTTAATAATCTTATAATTGTATGGCTGAATATCAAGTGGATATTCATCCCCTAAGCGTTTTTTTTTTCGTGACTGGGAACGCATTCTCATTTACAGCAATGACCTGGGGAATAGTTACATAAATGTTACAGGGGAGAGGAGGGTGGATGAATGAGCCAATTGAATGAGCACATTTTTTTCTGATTTATTTTCTAGGGTAAAACAGTGGTGCAGGCAGAGATTGATGCAGCTGCAGAGCTAATAGACTTCTTCCGGTTCAATGCGAAGCACGCTGTTGAACTGGAGAGCCAGCAGCCCCTGGACAGTGACGGTAGCACCAACACCATGCTCTACCGTGGGCTGGAGGTGAGCACTCTCTGGTCCTAGCATCATCTAAACTTGATAATAGTCACAGATAAAAGCCTTTATACTTGGGGATATGTTAGGATGGATTTTCTAGAACTCATATTTTCCAGGAGTTGTTGTTGTTAACACCTTTATTTCCCTTTAACTACAGGGTTTCATAGCTGCTGTTGCCCCATTTAACTTCACTGCAATTGGTGGAAACCTGGCAGGTACACCTGCTCTCATGGTAAGTGTTCCCCTACAAACAACAATACCCAAATTGTCCTTATAGTTCTAATACATTTCACATTTAGATGCTGATGTGTGTTTGTTATAGTCTGAACCGGACTTTCTTTGTTTGCCTGTGTTTTTCAGGGTAATGTAGTTCTGTGGAAGCCTAGTGACACAGCCATGTCAGCTAGCTACGCCGTCTACAATGTCCTCCGGGATTCAGGGTTGCCCCCCAACATCATCCAGTTTGTGCCGGCTGATGGACCAGTATTTGGAGACACCATCACCTCCTCTGAACACCTTGCTGGCATCAACTTCACTGGCAGTGTCCCGTATGTGTTTATCTCTACATGTTAAAGCATACCTAAAACTGATTGCCACTTTTGGTACATAATACCAAATCTATACCACACTGTTTTTAGTTAACAACCCTGGAGTCTCTTAACAACCCATTTCTGTTTCAGTACCTTCAAGCGCCTGTGGAAACAGGTGGCCCAGAACCTGGATGTCTACAAGAATTTTCCTCGGGTGGCAGGAGGTGGGTTGGACCAATAGAGAAACCATAGAGATAAATGCTGTACACCACCACACTGTCAAGTTATTAAACGGATTGAATATTAAACATGAGAATATTGACTTCATACTCATCTTATATCTACACTCCCCTCCAAATGTATTTGGACAGTGAAGCTCAAATTTGTACATTTGGATCTATACTGCAGTATTTTGGATTTGAGATCAAATGTTTCATTAGGTGACAATACAGAATGTCACATTTTATTTGAGGGTATTTTCATACATATCTGTTTTACTGTTTCTAAATGAAATCACTATGTATCTAGTACCCCCATTTGAAGTTTTGTTTTTCATTAGTATTTTTACAAATTCACTTATAGTGTATTAAAGTAGTCAAAAGTTTTGTCCCATATTACTAGCACGCAATGACTACATCGAGCTTGTGACTCTACAAACTTGTTGGATGCATTTGCAGTTTGTTTTGGTAGTGTTTAAGATTATGTTTTGCCAATAGGAGCTAAATGGTGAATAATGTATTGTGTCATTTTGGAGTCACTTTTATTGTAAATAAGAATATAATATGTTTCTGAACACTTCTACGTTAATGTGGATGCAACCATGGATAATCATGAATAATGAGAGGTTAGCATTCTTTTTTTGGGGGGGGGGGTTTATGATCTTTGTTCCTCTGTAATTTTCTCACTCGTCATTATTCATTCATCATTTTTTGTAATTTTTTATTTACAATAAAAGTTACTCCAAAATGATACTATGTTATTCACCATTCAGTTCCTATTGGGCAAAACATAAATAGAAAAACAACCAAAACAAATTGCAAATGCATCCAACTAGTTTATAGAGTCACAAGCTTGATGTAGTCATGGCGTGCTGTGTTAATATGGGACCAAATACAAAAATGTTGAGTTTAATACACTATTAAGTGATTTTGTCAAAATATTTATGAAAAAATAACTTATTCATATGTGGGGACTAGATGCATGAAATGCTTTCATTTTTAAATGGTAGGACACATACTGTATGTTTGAAAATGCCTTCAAATAAAAGGTGACATTCAGTACTCTTGTCTCATTCAAAACATTTGATCTCAAATCCAAAAAGCTGGAGAATAGAGCCACATTTGCTCATTTTAACTTCACCGTCCAAATAAATACGAAGGGGAGTGTATATCAGTCGTTGAAAACTGCCTCACGACATCCTCCTCTGCCATACCTTTCAGAATGCGGTGGTAAGAACTTCCATTTTGTGCACAAGTCAGCAGATGTACAGAGTGTCGTGACAGGGACCATCCGCTCAGCGTTTGAGTACGGAGGGCAGAAGTGCTCGGCCTGCTCCAGGATGTATGTACCAGACTCTCTGTGGCCCCAGATCAAACAGGGGCTCCTGGACATCCACAAGCAGCTCAAAGTGGGAGACGTAAGTGTGCAACTGACCTTAGCTTCTAGGACTGTTTCATCAGTCACTTTGGCACAATGGTTATTTTGGTGTGAATAGTTACAGCCAGTTGACGTGTGCTCCAATAGGAGATATTTGAAAGTGTTGAAGTTTTTACTGTAGGTGTTAATTTGATATCAGGTTGTTATAACGGTCTCCATGATTCCCCTGTCCAGCCCGTGGAGGACTGGAGTACATTCTTCTCTGCTGTGATTGATGACAAGGTACAGTACTGTGAGATTTGCCACTCTTGATGCTTGATCAGAAGCAGCTATATTACTTCTGATCAAGAGTTATTTTATTTTCAAGATTATTTTACATTTTAGTGACTCTTTATATATGATTTATTTTTGTCTCAGTCCTTTGCTCGTATTAAGAAGTGGTTGGACCATGCCAAGTCTTCCCCTAAGTTGAACGTTATTGCTGGGGGCCACTGTAATGACAAGAAGGGTTACTTTGTGGAGCCCACCATCATTGAGAGCACAGACCCACAAGAAGCCATCATGGCCGAGGTAAGACTCAATATTCTTGATAAGTAGTTATTGTCGATCACCTCTTTACTCACCACTGTTATTAGCCTATGGAACATCGTACTGTGATTCTAGTTTTAACCATGTATGTTCTCACTTCTTTTAACCAACCTACAAGTGGTATACCAGACATGCGTACATGTCATAATCACATGAGAGACAGTCAGTTGAGTCTGAATTGCTGAAACTGACTTTATTCTAGCCTGTTAGATATGGTTGTTTTATGAAGAAAAAAAGCAGGATTGTGTTTTCACTTTTAGTTCACTTTTAGTGCAGTTTTAACTGAGACGCCTGCGATCAGGCTCAGGGCCAAGTGCAGTTTTAACTGAGATGCCTGCGATCAGGCTCAGGGCCAAGTGCAGTTTTAACTGAGACGCCTGTGATCAGGCTCAGGGCCAAGTGCTTGGATTACTCACATAAACATGTATACAGGGATGTAATGGACACCATGTTTGTTTAACCAAAGCCATGCTTCACACACTAAACCCCAAGGCATTTTTAACTCAAAAACGTCTAGTAAGTTGAACTCAAAGTCAATGAAAAGTCATTATTAATTCAAATGTTTGTGGTACTCAAAACTAAATGAGTTATCAAATCAACATTAAAAAAAAATAATGATAACAAATTAACTTTTTTCCCAGCATGCTCTACGTCAGGTTGATTTTATTTTTATATCTGTGTTTTTGCATGTACATTGAGTGTTTGATTAATCTTATGCTACACAAAGATAAATAACTAAACCAATGAAATCATTTATTTAGATTTCTTGCACCTGTTACTGAAATGGTTGTTCTAGATTAAATGGTTTATGTAGTCTCCTCAAACTGTTTCTAACCCTGGCAGTCACTATGAATGCGGGAGAATAAACATTTCAACTGTTGGATATCCTAACTCTGGCTGAATTCCAATAGGAATTACACATCACCTTGGATGCCAACATAATGTGAATTGTGGTTAGGGTTGCAAAATTCTGGTACATTTCCCAGGTTTTCCAGAAATCTGGTTTGGAAGACTCCTGGATATCCTTCAACCAGGATCTTTTTTTACATCTGGGAATTTGGGAAAGTTACTGGAATTTTGCACCACACTTTCAGGCCTGATGTGGCCTGTAAACCATTAATTTTAGGCCACTGCATTAGGGTAAAGCTAGGCCTCAAAATTAGGCCTTAAGAGATATGTATTGTCATAAAGAGTTAATTATAATGATAATATTTGCCTAGGAACTCACTTGGTGAAAGACACAGGACAGAAAATGAACGAATTCAACTATCAACAACAAATAGTGTCATGGGTGGTAACACTACAATTCACTCAAAGGCAAGGCACACTGGGAAATTATATTGGAGGCGTGTTCAAGCTGATACAACTCAGTTCTGGACACCTACAGGGTCATAGTGACTCTTTCGGTATGAGTAATGACTACAAAATCACTATAGGTAACTGTACTCAAATATATTAAGTGCAACCGGTTTCCTCAAGTTTTTAGTAATGACAGCACTTTGGGGTTTACAGTGCACTCTGCTTCAAAAATGGGGGGCTAGTCCTCCTTGCTTCCTTGCATTGCGATTGCTCAGTTAATATGGAACTTTATAACAACTCTGTTATAACTCGCTTCTGGGTTAACTCCTGTAGGAAATCTTTGGGCCAGTTCTGTCTGTCTATGTTTACCCTGAGAATGACTACCTGGAAGTTCTGCACCTGATAGACAACACATCACCATATGCCCTGACAGGAGCTGTCTTTGCTCTTGATAAGTACGTTCCATTACTTCAGCTGGTTTGCAATGGAGTGTCAGTATTGATGAAATAAAGAACATAATATAGTTTTTATATACAAATATTATGAATGCAAAGCCAACTTTGATCAGCTTATTGATAATAGATGTTGCTTCCTAAACCCTTTAGTAATGTTTTTGTTCCAGGAATGTTGTGAATGAGGCAGCCAAAGCCTTGCGGAACGCTGCAGGAAATTACTATGTTAATGACAAGTCCACTGGCTCTATTGTCGCCCAGCAACCATTTGGTGGCGCCAGAGCTTCAGGTACCAATGCACAGCCCGCACACCAATCCACAGCTCATTGATATCCATGTGACTGCTAACAGTTCTATAACTCAGGACTTCTCATTACTCCTGGTTAGCTCTCTATGTCTGGCATGGATACTTCTGTCAAATGGGTACATCATCTTTATTGATATCAATAATACCTAAAACATGAACTTTTGTCTGCAAAGGTACTAATGACAAACCTGGTGGTCCTCACTACGTACTCAGATGGACGTCCCCACAGGTGGTCAAGGCCACCCACGTCCCGCTCCGAGAATGGAAGTACCCCTATATGGGTTAAAAAGACAGTACTCTACCCCTTCCTCCCCTACCTAGGCCTCCCTCACCCAATCCTAGTTCTGTAGAGGAATCTGTAGGTGTTTTCTCCAGTCGACACGGACAATCAAATGAAGAGAACAATGCTCTCCTTACTCATCCAAGTTTTGTCCCTTTTTGCCCTTATAAGTATGCACTGAATCTATACACAAGTACGAATGTAATTATTAGCTGTTCTAAATTGAAAGGGGGAGCAACAGTGCCCCTCTGGCACTTCATGAGATCAGCAGGAGCTGCAGCTGACCCAGCCAAGCTGCCTGCTAGCTGTACAGAAGAATGACAATATGACAATACGTCCCGTGGATCCACAGACATAGTAAAACTGTGTGGTCTACCATGGATTCCACAGACTTGTAGTAATCAGTCATCTGTTTTTTTAATCAAATGGCTGCTATGTGCTTCTGAGCCTCTGTTTTACCATCTCAGTACTGACTGGTCCTGAGATGTAGGCTACTCACTGTTAGGTTGTCTCCGCCTGTTCTGTCCTGAGGAAAGTATTCAAAGAGTTGTTAAGCATCAAATACTTTACGAAACTGACTCTGTATTATAAAAATTAACTGACCGTCTCATCTTAACATTTTTTGACAAAAACAATAACACTGAGTTTCGACCATGAATATTTCATGACAGCTAAAGTTCAAGTATCAAAATGTTTATAATTTTAAGTGTTTGTGATGGCAAAAAGAGGGGAAAATGGTTATCTTCTTTTTTTGGTGCTAAGAAAGTCCTTAACCTAAACTCAGTTCCTTGCTGTGTACACTTGAACTATGGCTGGTCCTACAGGATGTGGCTATGATCACATGTATTTATAAAGCCCTCAGCATATGTCACAAAGTGCTTATACAGAAACCCAGCCTAAAACCCCAAAGAGCAAGCAATACAGATATAAAGTACAGTAGCTAGGAAAAACTCCCTAGAAAGGCAGGAGCCTAGGAAGAAACCTAGAGAGGAACCAGGCGCTGAGGGGTGGCCACTCTTCTGGCTGTTCTGGGTGGAGATTTATAATAGTACATGGCCAGATCGTTCTTGAATATGTTCAAACGAGAGGGTCGAAAACAGCATGTCCTGGACAAGGTAGCACGTCCGTTGAACCGGTCACGGTTCCATTGCCGCATGCAAACAGCAGAAACTGGATCAGCAGCACGACCAGTTGGACTAGGACAGCCAGGAGTCGTCATGCCAGGTAGTCCTGAGGCATGGGCCTCTGGGTGGGGGGAGAGAAAGAGAGACATTGAGACTGCGCATGACAGCTTGGTCTCATAGACTAAACGTAACATACTAAAAGTACATCCGGGACACTCAAATTAGTATGATATTTTATGTTTGCTATGGTTACGTGAGGAAAATACCAAAAGTAGGGTGGTTGGTCAGGCATATAATGTAAATGTCTAGCAATCCAAAGGTTGCGAGTTCGAATCTCATCACAGACAACTTTCGCATTTTACTTTTAAACTACTTACAACTTTTTATAACTTTTGCAACTACTAGCATGTTACGTAACCCTTGACCCTTTTTAGCTAACCCTAACCCTTTAACAGAACTCCTAAACTTAACCCTAACCCCTATCCTAGCAACATTAGCTACCTAGCTAGAATTTGTAACATTATACGTTTTGAAAATTCATAACATATTGTACGTTTTGCAAATTCGTTACATAATCATACAAAATGGGTGATGGACATCCACAAATTAATACATACCATACGAAACGTAACATACTAACTGGAGTGTCTTGGATTTCCGTTAAGGATATTACAAAATGCTCTGAGACCCGGTTGAGCATGAGGGTGCTGTTACCTTTTTACTTAAACCCCACTTTGCCATCTAATCATGTTTACCTCAGCAACCGCGCACACTTACTGTTCTTTTCCAATTGTGGAATATTTTACTGAGCATTTGCAAAAATATATGTAAGTGTTAATTGCTTCAACTTCATGTAATTGCTCAGTCTCAATCGGAATTTCATGCCATCTTTATCGTTTTGAAAACAATTTCAGGGGGATATATTTTGATACAATGTATTTTGTATTTTTAATATTTTTCTGTTAAATGCTAATATAAATGATTTGTCTTCGATTGTGCCTGTATTGGTAATAATAGAGATTGACCTTTATTAAATTTGTAAGAATGGTCATTAAATTATTTCAGAAAGTATATTAACCTTTTGTGTTTAATGTCATATTTTTGTTTCTGAATGTGGCTTGCTTTAATCCATACTCTGTTGTTATTGTGACAGCTGATGGTGTTTCTCCAGTTTCTAACCCCTTCTAAATATTGTAAGGTTGAGCTACATACTTCTTGTACAATTGGTTTCTTCTGCATCCATCGATACCAACCATTAATCTGTGTGATTAACAGGGGCTGAGCTAGGGCGGTGTTTGTGAGACTAGGGCGCATCCCGAAGGTGGCTGGGTCTTTTTACAAAAATGTCTGTAGAGTCCTAATAGTTTGAGCTACAAACTCTTATAAGGGATCTATGAAAAGTTGGGACTCTAACAAACACACACATGTGACATATGTTTTCCTCTATGACGCTCACAAGCTACACAAGGGTCATTAGAAGGTAAGGGTCTCTTCTACATAGATCATTGGAAATCCCAGGACATAGTGTCTATAATACCGTAATAAGCTCACATTGTTGCTGTCACAAACACCAAACTCCACACAGTTGTCACTGACTAGTTCAATAGTAATTTCCCACTGAGAAAACAATTTCTGTACTTACAGCATTCATATAAATTCATTTTTCTGGTTTTGCTTTGGTGGACATAAAAAAAACATTTGTCAAAACTCATGAATGCAACTAATTTATCAATTTGTTTTGTGTTCAACTTGTAACCCTGGTTGTCCTGAAAATAAGATTGGTCAAACACTTCATTGTGAGGCTAAATATAAGGGCTGGACATGCAGATAAATGAAAAAACAAGTTTTGCTGGGGTCTCGGGACTGATAGGGTTAACCAATTTGACAAGAGAGTTAAAATGTGTACCTGCCCAGAGTGAACTGGGATTGCTGTCCTACACTGAGGTGTCAAAGTACAAAGCCAAGGTATTTACTTCCTGTCAGGATGTTTGAGTATGTGCTAGCATCTCTACCTCATCCCTCACGCTGTGATGTGTTTATAGTGCCACACTCCTGTCACATCAAAGTCAGATGGGAGGAGACATCCTTACCGTGCCTTTGGCACACTCCCATCCTTCAAACTGTTGGAAGTTAGTGCTGTATGTGTAGACACGGGAAAGAGCACTGCCTGGCAGCACAGGAAGTTGGTGGCACCTTAATTGGGGAGGACAGGCTCATGATAATGGCTGGACCAGAATTAGTGGAATGCCATTCCATTCGCTCCGATCCAGCCATTATTATGAGCCGTTCTACCCTCAGCAGCCTCCACTACCTGACAGACACCAAATGTCTGGATATATAGGCTCAAAGAACCTGCTGTGTATTTTTTTTATACTCAACTTTCTCATTGCAACTTTTTCCACTGTTATGAATCCTAATGGAATCATACAACCAGAGCCAATGTGCAGGCAGGAATAGGCAATGGTGCTCATTAACTAAAGGGAAATTGAAAGAAACATATCTAGACAAACTAAATATTCAAACTGGTCACTGGCAAATTTGTAACTCATTAGTTGAACATTTCTAAACCATCTGTAGGGGGAATACAAATTACGTGTTACTATTCCTATTGAAAGAAGTCTGAAGAATAATTGTCATTTTGTGAGTATATTTTGTCATGTCAAAATATTTAGCACAGGTCCTGGGTACTTTATAGTGTCATTACAAAGCTATGCCAAGTATTCTAGGGACTGATCTCATGGTGATACATACTGCAGTGGAATGCTTTTTTATGCAGATTTATGGAATAACATGTCTGTTGTGCAGCACAATTGGGAGAGCTCCATGTGGGATGCTTCAAATAAACCCCCATCATGCTTTGAATGATATGATGTCCATTGTTCCCTGTAATACATAGATGTACCTTCACTGGTCATATTCAATTGTTAATGGTGTTGTTGTAGCCTAAATTTCTGGCTAATGCCATATTCACATGTAAGATTTAATCTGATTTCTTTTTTGTTTGCCATCCAGCTTTATACCAGCAATAAAACGCAATGTGTTGGATTGAGAATGTTGGCGCTTCTAATTGACAGCTCTTGAATGGTGTGAGTGTGGGAGAGAAGCTCCGGTTAGCTAGCGTTTTCCGGAGGCGCCAGTGCTAGCTTTTGTGTAACAGCAGCTGGACCATTCAATTTGAACATGTTTACTCAACAGAATCGAGCCCTTCATGCCTTCATTCTCCCTCCCAAAATCAAGCTCCTATATCTTCTACAGTGAAAACACTCCACTGGGCACAGACGTCAGTTCAAAGTCTAGCCTTGATATACATTTGGTTGAGTTGTCAACTAACATGAATTCAACGTGAAATCAACAAAATATTTCACCATGTCATTGGGTTTAGGTTAAAAGTTTGGTTAACAAATTAAGAAAAAAAAGACGAAATGCCCTTATTGATGACTTTTGCAAATCCAATTCGTTTTCCACTTTGTCTTCACATACATTGTTGTGGTTGAAATGACTTGTAAAAGAGCGTTGATTCAACCTGTTTTTACCCAATGGGACATTTAGAGCAAGATGTTTTTATGGTGGGAAGCAAAATAAATAGTAACGTTACTCTGTGTGGGAAGGCTGTACATCAATATTTTGTTGTTGTCGGGAAATATGGAGACCACCTGTAGTCTTGTAGGCTTCGTTTAGGCTAAGTTGTTCGCTGAAATATTTTGGTATAAATCACTGTGTAGTCCTGTTGGTATCATTCTGAATGATGTGAAATTATGTCTTTTTATGCATGAAGTTCAGTCATTCCTGCCATTTAAGTGCCACCTTATTTTAAATAGAGGTGTAGGCCTACTGTCTATAAGTGTTGTGTATAAAAAAAAACATAGAAATAGTAGCCTAATTAATAGAGATTCGTCCATAAATTGTAATTGCCTTTTATTTATTGGGGAATATTTCCATATCAATGTGATAATCAATGTTCCAATCACAGCTTGTTTCAGGACACATTACAATTCAGCAACATATGGCTGAGTTCTTTTCCCAGAAATACACCAAGATATTACTTGAATATATTTTACAATATGTAAAAAATAGTTTACTTCACAATTGTGAAGTTACAAATATATGCGCAATAGCACAATACAGGATATGGAATTTACATTCTAAACAGAATAATAACAATAATTTCAACTTTTACGAACAAAAGATAAATTGTAAAGGGAATAATTATTTCCTACAAGAGATCATACTTGGTCGTGCAGCTAGACCAACATATTATCTGGTTTTGACATCGAAAGTTTCATTATTTAACGTCTCAAAATAGGCTATGCGCATCACCAGGGTCTCCACAAAGGCCCTCTTCCACCTGCGGAGACACATTTCGGAGTTCTGCTGTTGTGAGGGACCGTCGCGCGGTTTGGACTCAGCGCGACTCTCTCACCAAGTTTCTGTACCCGATGGAAGTGATCGACAAGCTTATGTTGCGAGTCAGTCGGCTGGTTGTGCGCTGAGAGGAAACGCAGCGTCTCCTCCAGGCAGCGGGTGAATCCCTCCGCGTAGCTCTGGACAGGTGACGCTACGTTGAATGAAGAAGCAGGGCGCGTGCTGTTGTCTTTCAGGTAAAACACAGCTGTCTCGAGAATGTCAGCCTTCTCCAGTTTAGAGTTGGGTTGGTGTGCTTGAAGTTCGGTTTTGAGGAGTGACTTGAGCTGTTCGATGCTGCTGTTGATGCGGTCTCTGCGCATCTTCTCGACCACTGGTTTTCTCAGCTGGATAAAACAAATAATCTGATTAGTTAATCGCAGTTTAAAAAAACATGTTCAAATTAAAATTACAATTATGAATACAGAGGACAGTAGTCAATTGTACTTAGCCTACTTTGATTTTATCTTTCGTGGTCCTCACAATGTTGCACATATTGACAGGAGCCATTGCTGTTGGTCAGTTGGTGTTTGTTCTTAGTAAAGATAGTTGCGGATGTTAGAAGTGGGGTTTGACCACCCTTACAGAGCTTCCGTATTTATACACCCCTCACACTGTAAACCCGTGTGGGTCTCAGTTTGACAGGTTTCCCACACTTGCTGGCCAATCAGGAACGCGGACAGTACAAAGAAAGAGGGTTCCATTACTTCATGCTAAATTGACTGTCTATTGCTTTGGGACAATGATCGTGTCCCAAGGGAACAGGTGGACTGTGCAATAGAGTAAATGCTCTGAAATATTTGACTGTGTTCCTTGCGACTGCACACCAAAATGTTGCTCCATTCACAGTCAAACCCAAAAGGCGGGAAACAAATCCGGAGTAAGTAAATGGGTTTCCAGAAGATTATTCAGGATCAAGAGGCGTTGCTTCTGTATGCTTTTTCCCGCTATTTTTTAAAATAAATTAGTTCGTTTGATGAATTCATTCAACCTTACACAATGTTTGATTTGGCTATTTTATGTACAAGTTATAGTTATGATTGTTATTCGTATGCGCAAAAGTTATAATTATGATTGTTATAGCCACTCTTACTCATATTGTATTATAATAAGAACCATAACAATAGTATTATAATAAATAGCATATATTTAGACATTAGCCTATATAATACGTTTTTCAAAAACGATTATTATTATTATGATACGAAGTCTGTTGTCATTGAAAGGATCTTTTAGATATAGGCTATACATCGACAGTCTATTTATATACAGGTAGTTTATGCGAACCTTTGTAAACGACTCTATCCTGTTCGCTTCATCACCAATCGGTCAACAATGTATCAACGTGATATTTTTCCATGTGGCCCCTTGGGAATGGGATGCCTCATTGAGGACCGTGACTAATGCGGTATTGAGCACAGCACACTTACATTGTTGCTCTGTTGAAAGTGTGCTGTGGGAAAGTTGGGACACCACAGCCTACAGGATTAGTCTTTGAATAGAGGAGCAGCTGGCTTCTGTGGCGGGAAACCTCTGTCAGCTGGGTGAGTTCTTCAATACATGTTTCCTCTCTAGTTCTAGTTAGAGGGCATCAGTCCAGTTGTGAAATGTTAGAATTTCAACCAAATTGTTGTTTGTATTGTATACATATTCACAATTCCATAGATAATGATGGGAAAAATGCAGCAATCATTGCTGGCAACATTATGGGCCTATAGGATAATGAAAACAACCTGTTGAATCTACTCCAAAATAGGTGGGTTCTGCTGGATCATCTTAGATAATACATACAAATTAAATGGACAGCACACTCCAAAGGTTACATTTCAGTCTTTCGTTTTTTTTAAATTCAATTTTGTGTGATGCTTATAACCACATGAGATGCCATATAAACGGTGGTATCTTTTAAATGACCTATTAGCTATAATTAGTGCACCTAGTTTCTCTCATGGCCATGGGCACTGTCTTGTGTTACTTGGACCTATAATTATAGAACTGTTTCATTTGTTGGTCTATGTTATCTGTAACATCAATTAACATCTTACAGTAAAAAAAGCTATTTTGTTCATTCATGCTGTTTCTGTGTATTTTTTTAAACTCCAGATTGTGAAATTGTTTTAACCAACCTTGCATCTCCCACATGTGTCCCTCTCTCTCTCTTCCGCCAAACTGTGCCATGTTAAAGGGCCCAATGCATTCCTGACTGTTGTGCTGAACCAGGCTTCGCCTGAGAGGGGCAGGTGCTTGGTATCACACGCCTCATCAAGTAGGGCATCCTTGTGGCATGAGCCACACAGGGACCTGGGAAATGCCTGACCTCTCTTTAGACCTGATAAATCCTCCTCAATGTGGACCCCGGGCTATGGCATCCCATGGACATGTGACCTGAAGTGGGAAATTGTCAAATGTATGACTTCTGTCTTAGTCGACGCCCTTTCAGTACTGTCATGGGTCAGTGTGTTGGTGGTCAGTTTTAATAGGTATTCACACATACAAAAACAATAAATATCTTATTATTGCTCTGCAATGTATGTTTTTTTCAATTAACATGTTTGTTTTTTTCAATTAACTTGTTCTGGAGAAGGTTCAATCTTGTTTGTTTATCATTGGATTGTGTATTTACTGTATGTCCATGTCTGTATTCCATTATCCGACAATAACACAAATATAACATGTATTTGTCTTTTAAATCATAATAGCAGCCTGAAGTCTTTTTATTTGCGTTCCAATATGATCTACCTGTGACTTCCTCTAGGTGCGGAGTGTGTGAGAGGCCTGGGCTCGCCCAGCAGAGTTCCAGATGGCCTATTGAGTTCCAGGCATAATGAGGGGTGATGGATCAGTGGCGGCTGTGGCAGGGTGGGGCTCAGCCGTGAATGGGGGCTAAGTGTGGGAAAGAGGAGCAGGTCGGAGCTCTCACACATTCCTCACTGGAGAGAGGGAGAGGGCCTTTGGCTGCACATAGACACTGGGACATCTGGGCTCAAAGCTATGGAGACTGTTTTGGTGTGTGTGTGTGTGTCCATGCACGTGGGCGAGAGTGTGTGTGTGTGTGGAGGGGCTTATAATGAGGCCATCTCTTTTCTTCCTGAATAGATGGAATGTCCACATTGGAATGTGTTCATACTCAAATAATGTTTTCATCTGCATAGTCATGACTCACTTATTAGAAATATCTTTAAAGAGAGAAGAAAAGACAGACCAGAAATGATTTCCCTCCAAAAATACCCTTGCCATCTGCCTTTTTACATTTTTAGCATTAGCATTTTTGTCCATTTAGTTTAGAGCAACCATTTGAATCAATGTTAAACATTTTAATGCAAGTGTCTAGTAAGTTATTGAAGTATGTAGACATTTACCAATTCTATTAACTTATTCACGAGTGATAGGAGAAACATTATTTAGTAATAGCCTCTGATGATGAGAGTGAAGTTCACTGTATTGTACTGTCCGAAGGCTTCAGTGGGAGCAGATGTTTGAGTGCAGGTTTCATTAATGAGAGGCCAGAGGAGATTAGAGGAGGAGAGGTGTAATCAGTGTTAGGTAAGTGTGCACGCACACAGGCCAGCCATGTGAACGAGGGCGAGGTGGGGGGAACACACGTGCCCCCTGGCTCAGCAGTGCCTCTGATCTGGGCAGCAGGTTGAAAGGGTATCTCTAGAGGGGGGCAAGGGGGTGGTGGATGGAGGGGAGATGGGGTGTGGCCTATTGACTGGATCCTCTCCTGCTTTCCCACACTCTCTTTCACATTTACCACATACTCTGTGGGGGGTCTGAGTGAAGGTGTCTCACAATGGAAGTGTGCCTTCCCAGAAGGTGCTGGATAATTGTGTTTAATTGGCATCTACAATGTGAATGTTTCTCTCTCTCTCTCTCTCTCTCTCTCTCTCTCTCTCTCTCTCTCTCTCTCTCTCTCTCTCTCACTTTCTCTCTCACTCTCTCTCTCTCTCCCTCTCTCCTCTCTCTCTCTCTCTCTCTCTCTCTCTCTCTCTCTCTCTCTCTCTCTCTCTCTCTCTCTCTCTCTCTCTCTCTCTCTCCCAGTGTACCTTTCTCATGCTTTCTGTACATGTGAAAGACAGAGAAGATGTAAATGGTATATAAGTAACGGATGTAAGGGGAGAGAAATTATTTAATTTTACAGCACACTTACAGTACTTACAGTACTATCACAGTATTAACATTGTGTCTTCTGACTATATACTTTGTCTCCTTAATAGGTTAGCATTAATATCTGCAATGTGAAGTGTGCAGTATCTATATGCCTTTAGGGTTCCTTATCAAGTCTGACTCAGTCCCAATCTGCAGATGCCTGATAAGGAATGTTCCCAGGTAATAAAAGTGTAACGATGTGCTTGTGTTCAGTCTCTGCCTCTGATATCTGCAACACCATTCCCTCTGTTGAGGCCAGTAAACCATGAGATAATGGATGCCTCTCCCATTGTTGTGTCTGCCTCGCCCACTGGCCTCTGAGTGTGGGAAAGCTAATCCAGCCTGGTACACATGGCTTTGTAATGCTAATGGGCTCCTATAAATAGGGGAGTGGGCTCCTCTCTCAGCTCACAACCTTCTCGCCTTCCTCAGAGAAGCACACTCTCTGTATAACAGAATGGCTCCTACCTACACCAGAGATTCTGACAACACCATGCTCTCTACTAAAGACAAACATAAAGTAAGTATTGTTTATAACATGTTTGTGTCATAGTTTACTATTGAATCCTTTTCTTCATGATTTGAACTTAAAGGACAGATAACTAACTGAATGCCCTCTTTTCTTCATCAGCTAAGGAAACCAGTTGTGGAGAAGATGCGTAGAGACCGCATCAACACCTGCATAGAGCAGCTCAAGACCCTGCTGGAGAGGGAGTTCCACAAACAGGACCCCAATGCCAAGCTGGAGAAGGCTGACATCCTGGAGATGACGGTGGGGTTCCTGAAGCAGCAGCTGCAGCCTCAGCGCCCAGTCCTTCAGAGGGCCCACAGTGAGGGCTACTCCCAGTGCTGGAGGGAGACACTGCACTTCCTGTCTTCCAGCTCCATGAAGGACATGATGCTCCATAACCTCCAGAGAGCTGAACAGGACATCTGTCTCTCCTCTCCACTCTCCTCCCAACACCAGAACCACAGCCAGGGCCCAGTGAAGCAGGCCATCACAGGCCACAAATCAGTCTGGAGGCCTTGGTAGAACCACCGCATAGAGAGACTATCTCACAAACTGGATGGATGTTTACCATCTTTCTTGCTGTAGGAAATACATTTCCAAACGTTATATTGAAATTATATTATTTTCTTGTTATATTTGAACGGAATTCTACTGATGTGATTATTTGTTCTCAGAGAAGAAGCTGAAAACATGTTTGTATTAATTCATAATGAAGAATATGTTTGATATTTTACGTGTATGTTTATGTGTGTATGCGTTTTGTACTCACTTGATGCACCAATGTGTTCTTTAGTCCTTTCATTTTCTATGAAGATGATTTGTAAAGGTCATATCTTAACGTGTATGGTTGCTTAGCTAACTCAAATCTTGCTTTAACTCTATTATATGTACTGTCCTAATGAAGGACATTTACAAATGCTTTGATATGTCTTTTGTGAAGGCTTTTTGGGACATTGTTGTTCCACCATAGGCACTGTTGTGCTGTGAAATGTATTGTTGACACTGTGTGTCTTTCATTCTCACTTGATAAAGTGAACAGACACCTAAAATGGATTCCAATAAATGTTTTGGAAAGTAACCATACTGTGTGTGTGTTTCTAAAGGAGTTGTAGTTAAACAGGGGATGATGGGACATGTAGAAAAAGTCATAATGTACAGGGTAGATGGAAAGTAACAATTTTATAAAAGTAAGTGGAGATAAACTGGGAACGACAGATAACACAAACAGGCAGATGTACTGATAGATACTATAGGTAAAAGAGCAGGCATCTGGCCATATCATATAAAGTAAATCACAGTCTAATACCTGTAAACCTAAGTTGTAAGGTCACAATTACTGTAATGGAATTCCCTATCTAGCTGTTACATTGAAGTTATTGGATACTGCTGCATTGCATAGTTTATCTTGTGAGATGCATTTCTTTTCAAATATACATTTTGAAAATAGCTGCCTGCCCAAATATAGTTGCTTAATTTGGTGAGCTCACATCTCAACACCAACCTGGAAATGTTGCATGGTTTATCTTGACATTTACATTAACCTGTTTTTGTTAAGTAGAGATCACATTGAAAGTGATGTACAGTCAATGGAATAATACAAATAATAAAAACATACAAAAATAGCATCACAACATGTTTATTAGTACATGTTGTGCTGGGACATATGTGTTGGTATTGGTGGTAGAACTGCATGTCTTGAACAGGGCATATTGATACTTTGTAGAGGTCAATAATCAATTATCAGGGATTGGCTTAGTGTGTATACCACATGGTCTGCATCTGGTAGCATGGGTCTGGAGCTCACCCAGCTTTCCCACACTCCTCAACCAATAACAGCCCTGATTAGAACAATAGATAACATCAATGAATTTGTGTGTGAGTGTCAATGTGACTGAGTGTGTGTGCGTGCGCGCGTGCATGACAGAGAGTGAGAGAGAGACCTTGCATTGGCTGTGGGTGGAGTAGCAGTCAGTCAGTTTAGAGGAGGATGTGTGTCATGGCTGGTGTCGTGTGTGTGTGTGTGTGTGTGTGTGTGTGTGTGTGTGTGTGTGTGTGTGTGTGTGTGTGTGTGTGTGTGTGTGTGTGTGTGTGTGTGTGTGTGTGTGTGTGTGTGTGTGTGTGTGTGCGTGCGTGCGTGCGTGTGTGTGTATATGTGTGCGTGTGTGTGAGATGGTGTGTGTGTGTGTGAGATGGTGTGTGTGTTTGCTTAAGGTGTGTTGACTCTAATCTATCACCTGGGAGCAGACTTACCCTCCAGACTGACACCTGCTTGCATCAGGCAGATAAGATAGGTTTCCCACGGCGCTACACAGCGAGGCCTTGCAACAGGCACAGGCCCATCCTGTCATATAGATATTAACACTCACATCTTCAAAACAAAGCTTAACCCTCACAGCACTGTTGTGTCACTAAGTCAATGAATTCTCTAATATAATATAAGTGCATTCAGACTTTATTTTGTACACACCATTAGATTAAAGAACAGATAAATAAATGCAATGGCACACAGGGTGGAATATACTTCAACTAGAAAAGTAATTTACATGTAAATCAAAACTAGTTTGAAAACTATCCAAATTGAAATGCATGCCAATTTCATACATTATTTATTTATGTTTTTTTTTCTTGCTAAGAAATACAGAGGGACTGTTAACGATAATCACTTGTATTTAATAATGAAGAAGGACATGATGATTAAATTAATAAGCATTTTTTTTCTCTAGGCTGTGAGTGGGTAGGGGGGGGATCAGGATTCTCAGCATCATGCCTAGAGGATCATTTAGAGCGGCACACTTCCTTTGTCCATGCGATGAAAGGGGAGAATGAAACAGGAGTGTGGGAAAGCCGAGGAGAGACACGCCACACAGTCACACAGCCCGACAGGCAGTCAGGCAGTGGCCCGGCTCACCAGCTGTTTGATGAAACCAGAGCTGACAGAGCCGACGGCCCAACGTTAGCCTGGGGCTTTACATACAAAGCCCAAGACAGGCACGTTGGACACACACACAATGGCACATACACGTGTGTGTGCGCCGATGCTCATGATCTCATTTGAATCATACCTGTACTATATACATAAATTATTACATGAGTATGCATTTAATGTTTTCTTATTGGGGTGTCAGTACATACAACGTAAACATATTATCAACACATGCAAATGAATAAATAATAAAACATATCTTTAATTAGAGCTACAAACTAAAGACTGCAACTTTAATAAAACTATTATTGACATTTGACCTATGAAGAGAGTAGATTCTGAGATTTAGAGTACTTGAATTGTGTGTGACAGAGTGTGACAGACAGAGAGAGAAAGAGAGAGAGAGAGAGACAGACAGCAACACAATTAGACCCAAACAAATCATGAGAAAAATAAAAGATATTTACTTGACACATTGGAAAGAATTAACCAAGTAACAGAGACCACTGGAATGCTATTTGGGTCTAAACAGAGAGTAAATACACAGTGGGAGAATACCTGATCACTGTGACTGACCCAAAATTAAGGAAAGCTTTGACTATTTTCAGACTCAGTGAGCATAGCCTTGCTATTGAGAGAAGCCATTGTAGACAGACCTGGCTCTCAAGAGTAGACAAGCTATGTGCACACTGCCCACAAAATAAGGTGGAAACTGAGCTGCACTTCCTAACCTCATGCCAAATGTATGACCATATTAGAGATACAGTACATATTTCCCTCAGATTACACAGACCCACAATGAATTTGAAAACAAATCAAATGTTGATAAACTCCCAAATCTATAAGGTGAAATACCACTGTGTGCCTTCACAGCAGCAATATGTGTGACCTGTTGCCACAAGAAAAGGCAACCATGTATCCCATGCAAATTGAGCCCTTTGAATTGAATTGGGAAAGAGAGAGAGAGAGAGAGTGACTTGAGACTTCAGTGGCGATAATATAATCAATATTACCAATATGCATTGTCAATATCATTGTTTACATTAGTATGATGTCCACTTGTGGACCCAGTTTAGGTTACATGTCAACAATATGAAAATACAATGTCGTCACAACATAATGTTTCAGTATTTTACTAGGCAAGTAAGTTAAGAACAAATTCTTATTTACAATGACGGCCTAGGAACAGTGGGTTAACTGCTTTGTTCAGGGGCAGAACGACAGATTTTCATATTGTCAGCTCGGGGACTTGATCTAGCAACCTTTCAGTTACTGGCCCAATGCTTTAACCACTAGGCTACCTGCTGCTGCAGCTTGCATGAGGACTCATCATGTGCAATCTGTTCCTTTACAAAAGGATTTCACTTAAACGTGATCATTTTTTATTTTTTATTTAGAATACAATTGATTCTATATTCATCACCAAAATCTGAGTCGACTCCATAAGAGTCATATGCCACATGGCAGGAAGTTTAGATAGCAGGAAAGTATTGACTACGTCTACTCATGAAGCAGATTCATAGTAGTCTATTTTACAGACAGCTCCAAACAGGGGACAACAAACTATAACGCTTGTCATATGACGTTTGCTGTCCTTCATAAAGGACCTGTTGTTACTTTCCATCTACCCTGTACATTATGAGTTTTCTACATGTCCCATCATCCTGTTTAACTACAACTCCTTTAGAAACACACACACAGTATGGTTACTTTCCAAAACATTTATTGGAATCCATTTTAGGTGTCTGTTCACTTTATCAAGTGAGAATGAAAGACACACAGTGTCAACAATACATTTCACAGCACAACAGTGCCTATGGTGGAACAACAATGTCCCAAAAAGCCTTCACAAAAGACATATCAAAGCATTTGTAAATGTCCTTCATTAGGACAGTACATACAATAGAGTTAAAGCAAGATTTGAGTTAGCTAAGCAACCATACACGTTAAGATATGACCTTTACAAATCATCTTCATAGAAAATGAAAGGACTAAAGAACACATTGGTGCATCAAGTGAGTACAAAACACACACAAACATACACGTAAAATATCAAACATATTCTTCATTATGAATTAATACAAATATGTTTTCAGCTTCTTCTCTGAGAACAAATAATCACATCAGTAGAATTCCGTTCAAATATAACAAGAAAATAATATAGTTTCAATATAACGTTTGGAAATGTATTTCCTACAGCAAGAAAGATGGTAAACATCCATCCAGTTTGTGAGATAGTCTCTCTATGCGGTGGTTCTACCAAGGCCTCCAGACTGATTTGTGGCCTGTGATGGCCTGCTTCACTGGGCCCTGGCTGTGGTTCTGGTGTTGGGAGGAGAGTGGAGAGGAGAGACAGATGTCCTGTTCAGCTCTCTGGAGGTTATGGAGCATCATGTCCTTCATGGAGTTGGAAGACAGGAAGTGCATTGTCTCCCTCCAGCACTGGGAGTAGCCCTCACTGTGGGCCCTCTGAAGAACTGGGCTCTGAGGCTGCAGCTGCTGCTTCAGGAACCCCACCGTCATCTCCAGGATGTCAGCCTTCTCCAGCTTGGCATTGGGGTCCTGTTTGTGGAACTCCCTCTCCAGCAGGGTCTTGAGCTGCTCTATGCAGGTGTTGATGCGGTCTCTACGCATCTTCTCCACAACTGGTTTCCTTAGCTGATGAAGAAAAGAGGGCATTCAGTTAGTTATCCGTCCTTTAAGTTCAAATCATGAAGAAAAGGATTCAGTAGTAAACTATGACACAAACATGTTATAAACAATACTTACTTTATGTTTGTCTTTAGTAGAGAGCATGGTGTTGTCAGAATCTCTGGTGTAGGTAGAAGCCATTCTGTTAGACAGAGAGTGTGCTTCTCTGAGGAAGGCGAGAGGGTTGTGAGCTGACAGAGGAGCCCACTCCCCTATTTATAGGAGCCCATTAGCATTACAAAGCCGTGTGTACCAGGCTGGGTTAGCTTTCCCACACTCAGAGGCCAGTGGGTGAGGTGGACACAACAATGGGAGAGGCAACCATTATCTCATGGTTTACTGGCCTCAACAGAGGGAATGGTGCTGCAGATATTAAAGGCACAGACTGAACACGAGCACATCGTTACACTTTTATTACCTGGGAACATTCCTTATCAGGCAGATGGGGACTCGGTCAGACCGTAGACTTGATAAGAGACCTTAAAAGCATACCAAATGAGACACTGCACACTTCACATGGCAGATAGGCAGAGAATAATCACACTAAAGAGATTATTAACATAAAAAGTAATTGTATGTAAAAAAAAAACAAAAAAAAACGAAGACATAAGGACATGTGCAAATAATGTTAGATAAAGAAAGCCAGATAGATGTCTTGTATTATCTTTCATGATCTTTGTAATGCTTCATCCCAGTTATCCTGACCCCCACATTTACAGCAACAGTTAGTATCATTAATATGTAGGACAAATTGATTATTCATCTAAACCATGTTGGTCAGATCTCCCAATGGAGAAAGCACACTTCCAATCTGTCCCTCCAGAAAGCTGAACTGTGTCTGTGTGTGTGTGTGTGTGTGTGTGTGTGTGTGTGTATTCGTTCATTTTAACTTTACATTAAATTCGTTCGAGGGCTAAAGTATGCAACTGCATCTACCGACAGACGTTGCAGTAAACACAGAATGTAGACTACTACCGTAAAGTGTGAAGTGAAAGGCAACCACACATTCGATTTCCTGTGGAGCAGCGCGTGGATCTAGCTTTATGAGTTATTTGACAAGCACCATGGGTGCAAAATGCATCTTTGATGTTTGTGCTAACGTGTGCCCGGCTACTCCTGTTTCTCCTCTATCTCACCACGTGGTGGACATCAAAGATCCGTCAAAGGAGACAGACTATTTTGCTCAAGGTAAATGGTGGGCTGTTGGGCAGTATAGTTAGGCGCCAAGGAAGGTGTGATTAACCGGCACACTTTTGGGTGGCAGCATGTCCCATTCACACACTTGTGTTCCTTCCAACAGTGTTAGCGAGACATGGCAAATGGGGGATGTCATCTAATATATGTCGCTGAAATTTTATTGCAGTCGTCGGCTATATGGTTGGCTGTGAAGTGTGGGAAAGTTTCAGGTGTTAAAAAACCACGCAATTAGGTCGGGATGCGCATAGTATAAATACAGACTCCACAGACTCATCACAAACTTATTTAGATTGGGTTGCTGGGCTGCTGTAACCTTCATATAGCTTTGTGTGAGAGCTCGTTGAAGGATATCCACTCTAAACGTCCCAAGTTGGAACGCCTGTTTCCAAGGGGCTGTTTCTAACGGCCATGGCTCCGTTTGCTGAAAGCAATAGGCTTACTTCTGTTTACTCGTCCTGTTCATCCAGTAATAAGGTAAGTAGCCGAATGCTCGGCATTTGACAAGCACAACACCATTTTATTTTCATATTTTTTTTAGATTCAGTTGAATTATCACGAACAATAGCCTAATATGTATTTCTTTATCCTTCCTTTAGTTACGGAAGCTCGTTGTGGAGAAAATTCGGAGAGACCGCATCAACAGCAGCATTGAGCAACTGAGAACACTTCTCCACAGAGGACAGATGTGTGGACAGCAGCAGCAGCGCTTATCCAAACTGGAGAAAGCGGATATTTTGGAGTTGGCCGTGAGTTTCTTACAGAAGGAGACCAAAGCGGGCGTTTCGCCCACCTACTCTCAGTGTTTGCAGGATACCCTCCGCCACCTGTCCCTTCACGCGCCCCTGCAGGCTGCAGAACAACAGGATATCAAACGCTTTTACGTGCTCCAGAAAACAGCCCTGTCCAGGAGCATGTCAAGTGAACAGCACGCGCAGTCTGCAGCCAAGCGGTCAACATCAAGGTCATCATCACGGTGGTTCCAAGGCTCTCTGTGGAGGCCATGGCAATAGCCTACTGACAACGATCACTGCATCACAAGACTAGGGAAGCGTACCTGAACATTTTGGATCATATTTGCTCCTCTCAACCCAACAACCAATGCTGTCGTTGATTTGTATTATTTTCAGTATAGACTTTTTATTGTCAGTTGTTCAACATTTGCACATATCTTGTTTTGATGTACCCAGGAAATTGTCTACAGTGTATGACGAACACTGCTTCAAAGCAGTTGTATTATTATAGGGAGTAAGCTTCTGGAATTATTTTGCCTTTTGTAAAGGTGTTATACTCTGTTTTGTTGTATGATGTTACTTCTCTTTCAAATTCAGCAATGATTATTTTCACATCATGTTGTAATTGATACCACTTCATGTTGTAATTAATACCACTTCATGTTGTAATTGATACCACTTCATGTTGTAATTGATACCACTTCATGTTGTAATTGATACCACTTCATGTTGTAATTGATACCAATTCATGTTGTAATTGATACCACATCATGTTGTAATTGATACCACTTCATGTTGTAATTGATACCACTTCATGTTGTAATTGATACCACATCATGTTGTAATTGATACCACATCATGTTGTTATTGATACCACTTCATGTTGTAATTGATACCACTTCATGTTGTAATTGATACCACTTCATGTTGTAATTGATACCACTTCATGTTGTAATTGATACCACATCATGTTGTAATTGATACCACATCATGTTGTAATTGATACCACTTAATAAAACATTCCTGATTATTTTCTACTAACTCTATTGGTTCTGTCTTCTATCTCTTTCCCTCTTATCACACTGACTCAAGGTGCACTAAGCCATTTGTGGAATGACTTTCAACATAATTATCTAAGTAAGCTAACATTTATAAATCTTAGCTAGCAATGGCATCAGTAACTTAGTTTAGAAAGGCTTCGCTTCGTGTGCTGCAATGTACAGTGGCGGGCAATTCTAGTTCAGCACCATAGACAATTCAAGAGCTAATCGCACACCAGGGGGCGCCACTAGATAAGTCTTTTCAAAATGTTCTACACTTTTAGCTGTGGATATTCACTTTTTGGGCTTAATCCTCACAATCTAAATGTGAAATTTAGCCCAGTCATGTCCTTGAGTGAGGAGATTAGTAAATACTAAAGACAGGGGAAAAAGTGAAGAAACAATTATTTTGATTGCTTTAATAGTTTATTAAAATTGACTCAACATGAATAGACAAATAATAGTGATTTAACATCACAACCAGAACTTGGACAATTCTCCAAGACTTATGATACTCTATCAGAGTATAGGAAACATATTTACTGTCTTTATAAAAAGACAACATCCTTGTTTAAAATTAACAATGGGTCTATGTGAGAGAATACACATTTATATGCAATATCTTTAATGCTGAAATGATCTGAATAACATTCACATGAAGCAAATTGTATATTGTTGATCTGACACAGATATATTACCCAGTTTGGGTAAAGTCTAATCACGGAGGAAGTTGAACAGACTGGTACATACTCAATAACCTTTCAATACAAAATGTAGTGGTATCATATAGACAATCACAAACGGATATAAAACCTATTTTGGGTTAAACATCCTCATGGAGGACAATTCAAGTTATTGTTGATCATTAATTAAAACATAATCAACATAATCAACACGTTTCATAAAACAAAAATTATTATTATTTCAATTAACACTTCTAAAATGGAGTGTTCATCGACTGGATCATTTTCATAGAAAAAATAAATAAAAAAGTTCTCAGTCACAACAAGACTTTTAAAACCTCCTGCATAAGAAGAAGATGAGGAATATATATTCCTATTCTCATTACTGTACACAACATTAATCTTAGACCAACATGGTCCATTTTGTTTGTTTGAGTGGAGCTCCGGTCTGTAGGACTTTACCAGGGCCTACAGAGGGCACTGTTGACTGAACTCTTCTCTTTGCTGATGCTGTGCTGGGGTGGGGGACTCAGCTGAGACAGGTCACTCTCCCTTCTGTTCTTATCAGAGGATGGCTGAAGTATCTTGAAGTGGCTAAGCAGTCTTCTCTGGAATGTGTCTTCACCTCATCCTTGGACAGGAAGTGCACAATCACCTGGACACACTTGGAGCAGTGGAGGCTGTTGAGGGGAGGACGGCTCATAATAATGGCTGGAACGGCGCTAATGGAATGGCATCAAACACATAGAAACCAAGAGTTTGATACCATTCCACCTATTCCACTCCAGCCATTACCACAAGCCCGTCCTCCCCAATTAAGGTGCCACCAACTTCCTGTGACCTGGAGTAATTAACATGAGGAGGAGCTCACTGGCTGGTACTGTTGTTGTTGTCTCAGGAAGCAAACTGTCATCTCCAGGATGTCTGCTTTCTCCAGCTTGGAGTCAGACTGCTGGTTAAGGATCTCTGGACCCAGGAGAGACTTGAGCTGCTCAATGCTGCTGTTTATACGATCTCTGAATAACTTCTCCACAGTCTTTCAGTCTTTCTTAGCTGCAAGAAGAGGATAATAATGAATAACCTTATTCTGAAATATGACATTATTGAAACAAATAAACCATTACAATTTATTTAATTTCCTTGAATTTAAATCTTTAATTTACCTTATCGGTCAGAGTCAGGTGCTCCTTAATAGATCATGGCTGAAGTGATTGTAGGTGCCATGGCTTGATCTCTGTGCTGTAGATGCCTCTGTGTAGAAAGTGAATCTGATCTCTACTGGCTTCATCTCTCCTATATATAGTCCCAAATCTGCATATGAATGTGTGTGTCTTGGGCTTGTTGGAGTTTCTCACAGTCTGTAGCCAATGGGTGAACGTGGGAGGACAATAAGAAATGTGGAGCTGCCACATGCTCAATGTTCTTATTTCTGGGGGACAATGGTCACATCTCAGGGGAACAGGTGGAGGGGTGGGGGTGATGGAGAGTGACTAACAGAGCGCTGTGTGACTCTGGGAAAGTGGTGACCCCCAGATCTGCTGCCTGATGTTGGGATCAATGACACTGACAGAACACACACTCATCATCACAATTTACACAGATCCTCTACATTAAAACGTTTGGTGCTACACAGGTCCTTTTGATTGTTGGGTTTGTTGTTGAATACCATTATTTTTGATACAGTACAGGTTCAGTCACATTTAAGCACTAGAAGTTGGGTTTGACCTCTTTGATTCTGCTGATATGAATATGTTGTGCTCTCCAAGGGTTTAATTTCAAGGTAGGGCTGCTATTAAGATCCTGTTTGGATCACAGTTGACTGGCTGATGATGGTTATTTATTGTACTTTCTTAGGCTCCTTCTCTAAATTGGCTTCATTCCTTTTAGAAATGTGTGTCAAATACAAAACCTCCCAATTATTGCACTCAGTATGATCAATACGACATGAAATGCATAACAAACTATGAAAAACGTGCACATTTAAGTGGAGTCTAATTTATGAGTATTGAAGTGATTGATTATTGATGTTCTTCTTGAAGAGAAAGAGTTTTGTATCTACACACCTTCACTACTTCTGTATTCAGAGAATGGAGGGAATTCTCCTTCAGTGTTGAGAGTTCAGAGGTAGCAGATGTGTCCTCTGTCTTGGGGCTATTGATTAGTGTGAGTAGAGAGCGGATCTGAGTTTCCCACACTGAGTCCTGTGTGCTGTGATGAATGTACTACTAAAGCTGCTCAGTGGACTAGTAGTGACGGCCATTGGCTCTGTGTTGTCTATAGAAAGAGCCTGACATCACCGACCATCTGGATTCTGGAGAGAAAAACCAGGACTGGCTGATTCAGGTCCTGAACTCACAAGATGCTGATACACTGTTATAGAAACATCATTACAATAATTATACAGAAAATAGGAATATAATGCATAATACAAATGGCATTGAAAGTTATCATAATAAAGTTATCAAGAGTAATAAATAACCCCAAATACACCCTCCCACCCATTCTATCCACTGAACAATACAAGTGTGCTTATTCCCCATTGAGACTCACAGGTGGTACTGATGAGGCTAAACAGAGACTCTGCTCTTCAAAGCTTTCCCACACTCTGCCCATTGAGAGAGCTTTTCCTAAACAATTGAAGTGTGTCTTGTTATATGCTAATTCATCTCTACACAGGCAGTTCACGTAAAGCCACTGCAGGTAAAGCCCATTACTGAAATATTTTTATTTTAAAAACTGATAAAGATACACTGTTACAGATAATCAATGCACACCTGTGTGCTTGTGTACACAAACAAATAGTGTGTTTTAACTATACCCAACATACAAACAGTATATAGTGTATTCGGAAAAGTATTCAGACCTCTTGACTTTTTTCACATTTTATTTTGTTACAGCCTTATTCTAAAATGGATTAAATTGTTTATTTTCCTCATCAATATACACACGATACCCCATAATGACAAACAAAAACACATTTTTATCATTTGTGCAAATGTCAACAAAAAACTAATTGCGGAAATATTCATAAGTGTTCAGACCATTTACTCAGTACTTTTTTGAAACACCTTTGGCAGCGATTACAGCAATGAGTCTTCTTGGGTGTGACGCTGCAAGCTTGGCACACCAGTATTTGGGGAATTTCTCCCATTCTTCTCTGCAGATCCTCTCAAGTTCTGTCAGGTTGGTTGGGGAGCGTTGCTGCAAAACTATTTTCAGGTCTCTCCAGAGATGTTCGATCGGGTTCAAGTCCGGGCTCTGGCTGGGCCACTCAAGGACATTCAGCGACTTGTGCCGAAGCCACTCCTGCGTTGTCTTGGCTGTGTGCTAATGTTTGTTGTCATGTTGGAAGGTGAACCTTTGCCCCAGTTTGAGCGGTCTGGAGGAAGTTTTCATCAAGAATCTCCCTGTACTTTGCTCCATTCATCTTACCCTCGATCCTGACTAGTCTCCCTGTCCCTGCCGCTGAAAAACATCCCCACAGCATGATGCTGCCACCACCATGCTTCACCGTAGGAATGGTGCCCGGAATCCTCCAGACGTGACACATTGGCATTCGGGCCAAAGTGTTCAATCTTGGTTTCATCAGACCAGAGAATCTTGTTTCTCATGGTCTGAGAGTCTTTAGGTGCCTCTTGGCAAACTCCAAGCAGGCTGTCATGTGCCTTTTACTGAGGAGTGGCTTCCGTCTGGTCACTTTACCATAACGGCCTGATTGGTGGAGTGCTGGAGAAATGATTGGTGGAGTGCCATCTCCACAGAGCTCTGTCTGGAGCTCTGTCAGAGTGACCATTGGGTTCTTGGTTACTTCCCTGACCAAGGCCTTTCTTCCCCGATTGCTCAGTTGGGCCGGGTGGCCAGCTCTAGGACGAGTCTTCTTACAAACTTCTTCCATTGAAGAATGATGGAGGCCACTGTGCTCTTAGGGACCTTCAATGCTGCAGCCATTTTTTGGTACCTTTCTCAGATCTGTTTCTCAAAACAATTCTGTCCCGGAGCTGACTTGGTTTTTGACATGACTTGGCTTTTGCTCTGACATGCACTGTCAACTGTGGGAACTTATAAGAACAGGGGTGTGCCTTTCCAAATCATGTCCAATCTATTGAATTTACCACAGGTGGACTCCAATCAAGTTGTGGAGACATCTCAAGGATGATCAATGGAAACAGGATGCACCTGAGCTCAATTTCAAGTCTCATTGCAAAGAGTCTGAATACTTATTTAAATAAGGTATTCTGTTTTTAAGGTTTTATAAATTAGCAAACATTTCTGAAAACCTGTTTTCACTTTGTCATTATGGGGTATTGTGTGTAGATTGATGAGCAAAAAAATAATTTGATCAATTTTAGAATATGGCTGTAAACGTAACAAAATGTGGAAAAAGGGAAGGGGTCTGAATACTTTCAGAATGCACTGTAAATACTGGACTAATTGCATTGATCTTGAAGAAGAAGAAGAAGTACTACCCAAATGTGGCGCAACAAAGCTAATTATCAAAATATGATGTCTTCAACCTTTATTTTGATCATGTTAATATTCTATCAGTTTTCTTCCTGCAAGACACAAAATATAGAACATTTAAAGGCTCATTAGCAATAGATCCCTAGATTTCCCCATTGAGACCCAGACCCTCGCTCTAACCTCTGACAGTCCAGGTTAGAGGTCTGAATCTATTGCCCTAAAGGGGCTCTGTGAGTGCGTTTTCCTGGATTTCCCACGCTCTCTCCGTTCACTGCTTTCAATGGAGGAACAATAGAAGTGTGTCTTATTACACATCACATTATGCAGCCCCGCAGCCGTACATTTTTAAACCACTAAGATGACAGCAGAAGTTTTCTTCCAACACCTGGAGTCACTGATGAACAAACTAAATTCAATTGGAATACATTCTGATATACTAAAAATACATTTATGTAAAACAGGTGAGGTCAGTAAAAACAACATAGCCATGCTTCTGGGAACTCATATTATCAATTATCTCTTTCAACCTACATCACACTTCAGTGATATTATATGTCAAATAAACAGCCTGAATGTTTCATTCGTATTTTCGGACTATATCAAACCAATTCATGTGAAGTTACAACGTGTGACTAAAAAAATATTTATCGTACACTGAAAATGTTGAACAAAGCACAAAGAGGTGAACGATATATATTTAGTGTGTTATTCTTTCAAGATAATTCTGTAGAATCTAAACTCACAGTAGGCTTTGTTTGATTCAGCTCCATATGGTCTAGCTCGTAGCTCTATGTGGAATTTGATAAATCAGTAATATAACTGTGATGGAAGGTTGTCAAGAGAAGAATAGAGTAACAAACAACAAGATTTCATTTCATGATTTGTGTATTTATTGAGTAGTTCAATGAGTCTCGTCGTTGAAAACCTTAATTTAAGGTAAATATTTCAATAGAAATAAAGTGATTAAATATCACAACAATAAATCTCCAGACATAATATACTTTAACAGAGTATAGGATACACAGTTAATGTCTTTTGAAAATAAACAAGAGATCTTACAATGAGAGGGAACAGTTTTCTCAGTGATGCTCTAGCTTAGGTTGATCAATATCAAACAGATAATGGCTTCACAGAAGATGCTCAATATAACGTCAACATGACCATATCACTACACAAATGTAGCAGTAACAAAAAAACAAACAGTTGTTTTCTCTTATACGTTTTGACCTTTAAACAGATGAGTCATTGACAATGACAAAAAAAGGTATGATAAACTACACATTGTGGGTCAAAAGTCCTTATGAAAGATCATTCAGGTTATTTTGATCTTGAATGAACACACGATCGACATAACTAACACGTTTCACAAAACATAAAGGTTATGATTTCAGAAATGCGGTTAAACTGAAATGAAAAGTCTCAATCACAGAAAGACTTGTAAAAACTCCTACATAAACAGAAGGTAAAGAAGATCTATTCTCATCCATGACATTAACTTTAGACCAACATGGTCCATCAAGTTTGTCTGAGTGCAGCTTCTTCAGGACTCTACCAGGGCCTCCAGAGGGCGCTGTTGACGGGACTCTTCTCTTTACCGATGCTGTGCTGGACTGGTGAGCTCAGCTGAGGCAGGTCACTCTCCCTCCTGTTCTTATCAAAGGATGGCTGGAGGCTCTGGAAGTGGCTCAGCTGTCTTCTCTGAGATGGTGTCTTCACCTCATCCTTGGACAGGAAGTGCACAATCTCTTGGACACACCTGGAGTAACCCTGATTGACAGGTGCTTAGCATGAGGAGGAGCTCACTGACTGGTACTGTTTCTGTCGTCTCAGGAAGCAAACTGTCATCGCCAAGATGCCTGCTTTCTCCATCTTGGAGTCAGACTGATGGTTGAGGATCTCTGGACCCAGGAGAGACTTGAGCTGCTCAAGGCTGTTGTTGATACGATCTCTGAATAACTTCTCCACCACTGGCTTTCTTAGCTGCAAGAAGAGAAGAGGAGAGTCATTAATAACCTTATTCTGATATGGCATTATTGAAACAAATAAACCATCAATCAAAGTAAACAAATGTCCTTGAATTTGAATCTTCAATTTACCTTATTGGTCAGACTCAGATGCTCCTTAGAGTGGATCATTTCTGAAGTGATTGTAGGTGCCATGGCTGGATCTCTGTGCTGTAGAGGTCTCTGTGTAGAAAGTGATCTGATTTCTATTGGCTTCACCTCTCCTATATATAGTCCCAAATCTGCATATGAAAGTGTGTGTCTTGGGCTTGTTGGAGTTTCTCACAGTCTGTAGCCAATGGGTGAGCTTGGGAGGACAATAAGGAATGTGGAGCTGCCACATGCTCAGTGTTCTTATTGCTGGGGGACAATGGTCAGGTCTCAGTGGAACAGGTGGAGGGGTGGTGGGTGATGGAGAGTGACTCACAGAGTGCTGTGTGACTCTGGGAAAGTGGTGACCCCCAGATCTGCTGCCTGATGTTGGGATCAATGACACTGATAGAGCACACACTCATCATCACAATTTACATGTGAGATCGACGCAGATCCTCTACATGAAAACTCTTGGTGTTACCCAAATCCTTTAGATTGTTGCATTTTGAAGGACAGTCTGCTATTTCCTTGATACCGTGCAGTTTGGTCACATTTAAGCACTTTTAAGCTCTGTTTTAAGCTCTGTTAATCTGATATGATGAATGACTTGAATTGTTTCACTTTATTTATAAACAGTATATCCATTTGGTAATTCCTTGTGATTTTAGTATGTAACTTTTTTAAATCCAGAAAAATAGAACAATTAGACAATAATCGGGCAAAGTAGGATGTCATGTGTTTTGCATGGAATGCTCTCTCTGTTTTGGGAGTCCAGATGCAGCAGATTGTGTCCTCTGTCTTGAGAGAGCTAGTCGTTTTTCCCACACTGAGTCCTGTGATCAATGCACTACAAAAGCCGCTCAGTGAACCATTTGTGACGGCAATTAGGTCTGTGTTGTACTATAGACAGAACTTGACTTCACAGACAATCACACTTTTAGAAAGGGATTGTTAGCCAATCAAACGAGCACATGACTGTGTCTACTTTTGAACAAAACCTTACATTTTTACTTTTTGTTTAATGACAAAATACTTTAAATTCCCTTGTGGTTTTGAGTGCTTTACTTCTGTCTACACAAATAAGTGGGCTACACACATTTACTAATAAAGATTGTTTAATCATAGAGATAGAAAAACTGAAAATGGCTTTCATAACTTTGGTAGACCTGAGATCCCTTTATTTAATCTTTCTTTTATTACCCTCATAAAGTGTGCCTTTTCCCCGTTGAGACTCACAGGTGCTGGTGGGACTGACAAAACTAAACTATGACTCTGCTTTCCAGAGCTTTCCCACACTCTGCCCATTGAGAGAGCTTCTATTAAACAACAGAAGTGTGCCTTGCTAAATGTTAATGAATCTCTAAAGCAGTTCATTAAAAGCCCCCTTTTTTTATTTTTACAATTTTCGCCTAAATGACATACCCAAATCAAACTGCCTATAGCTCAGGCCCTGAAGCAAAGATATGTATATTCTTGGTACCATTTGAAAGGAAACACTTTGAAGTTTGTGGAAATGTGAATTCTGTAGGAGAATGTAGGAGAATATAACACAATAGATCTGGTAGAAGAAAATACAAAGAAAAAACCAAGCAGTCTTTTTCTACCACCTTCTTTGAAATGCAAGAGAAAGGCCATAGTTATTGCCGTCACTCTGGTTGTAATTCCGATAGTGTCCACAAGATGGAAGCAGTGTATGTGCAAAGTTTCAGATGGATAACGTGAAAAATGAGTGAACAACAAGACTTTAAGTGTGAAGTCCCCAGGTACATTTGGGCAAATCATGAAGAAGACATTCACATTTTTATTCAATTTTTCTGCAAGAATATCGTCAAATCTGTATACTTGGACTTTGATTTAGCTTTCCAAGTATTAGTAGCCATATTATAAGTTCAACATTTGCAAAACAACCATTATTGATAAGTTCATAACTCTGAATATCCTGTCGTACAAAGGCATACTGCCGTACAAGGTTAGTAGCTACATTTTACGACATATACATGGTTTCCGGATACTCCCATAAAGCCCAGCTCGTTGGCTATCTAACTAGCTTTGTTTGACCCCGATTGGTGCTTATTTGACAAAGATACAGTCGTTCAAGTGATGGCCGCCCGGCATTTCATTAAGGCGCCGCTCTCTGACCAAATATGGTGTCCTATAGGATATACTACACCCCTAATGAAATAGTGAAATCTTGTTACCTTCTAGGATCTCTGAGGAATACATACAAATGTGATTTGACCTGCTGAATTACGGCGGAAGAAATGGCAGCGGTTTTACGGGCGCCCAACCAATTGTGCTATTATGTGGGTTTTTTTTGCGTTATTTGTAACTTATTTTGTACATAATGTTTCAACAACCATATCTTATGGCAAAAAATTGCTTCTGGATATCAGGACAGCGATCACTCATCTCGGATTTGACAAAGATTTTTTCTACAACAAGAAGGACGCAGAGGAAATTCTCCAAACACCCCACAGAGCCGACATCCCTGTTATTTGCAAGAGGAAGCGACGCAGGTACAGAAGACAAAGAGCCGGATGCCTTGCCAGGACCCGGAGAAGGCGAGTGGGAAAGCTGCCGTTACCGTCAATACTACTCGCCAATGTGCAATCATTGGACAATAAATTAGACGAGGTACGATCACGAATATCCTACCAACGGGACATCAAAAACTCTAATATCCCATGTTTCACGGAATCGTGGCTGAATGACGACATGGATATTCAGCTAGCGGGATACACGCTGCACCGGCAAGATAGAACAGCACACTCTGGTAAGATGGGGGGTGGGGCGGTCTGTGCATATTTGTAAACAACAGTGGGTGCACGAAATCTAAGGAAGTCTCTAGATTTTGCTCGCCTGAAGTAGAGTATATTGTGATAAATTGCAGACCACACTACTTGCCTAGAGAGTTTCAGCTATACTTTTCGTGGCTGTTTATTTACCACCGCAGACAGATGTTGGCACTAAGACCGCACTCAGTCAGCTGTATAAGGAAATATGCAAACAGGAAACCACTCACCCAGAGGCGGCGCTCCTAGTGGCCGGAGACTTTAATGCAGGGAAACTTCTATCAACATGGGCAAATTTCTATCAACATGTTAAATGTGCAACCAGAGGGAAAAAAATTCTAGATCACCTGCACTCCACACAGAGACGCGTACAATGCTCTCCCTCGCCCTCCACTTGGTAAATACGACCACAACTCTATCCTCCTGATTCCTGCTTAAAAGCTCAAATTAAAGCAGGAAGCACCAGTGACTCAGTCTATAAAAAAAGTGGCCAGATGAAGCAGCTAAACTACAGGACTGTTTTGCTATCACAAACCACATCAGTCCCTGGCTTTATCAATAAGTGCATCGATGATGTCATCCCCACAGTGACTGTACGTACATACCCCAACCAGAAGCCATGGATTACAGGCAACATCCGCACTGAGCTAAAGGGTAGAGCCGCCGCTTTCAAGGTGCGGAACTCTAACCCAGAAGCTTACAAGAAATCCTGCTATGCCCTGCGACGAACCATCAAACAGGCAAAGCGTCAATACAGGGCTAAGATTGAATCATACTACACCGGCTCTGACGCTCGTCTTATGTGGCAGGGCTTGCAAACTATTACAGACTACAAAAGGAAAAACAGCCACGAGCTGCCCAATGACACGAGCCTACCAGATGAGCTAAATCACTTCTATGCTTGCTTCGAGGCAAGCAACACTGAGGCATGCATGAGAGGATCAGCTGTTCCAGATGACTGTGTGATAACGCTCTCCGTAGACAACGTGAGTAAGACCTTAAAACATGTCAACATACACAAGGCTGCGGGGCCAGACGGATTACCAGGACGTGTGCTCCGGGCATGTGCTGACCAACTGGCAGGTGTTTTCACTGACATTTTCAACATGTCCCTGATTGAGTCTCTAATACCAACATGTTTCAAGCAGACCACCATAGTCCCTGTGCCCAAGAACACAAAGGCAACCTGCCTAAATCACTATAGAACCGTAGCACTCATGTCCGTAGCCATGAAGTGCTTTGAATGGTTGGTCATGGCTCACGTCAACACCATTATCCCAGAAACCCTAGACCCACTCCAATTTGCATACCGCCCAAACAGATCCACAGATGATGCAATCTCTATTGCACTCCATACTGCCCTTTCCCACCTGGACAAAAGGAACACTTATGTGAGAATGCTATTCATTGACTACAGCTCAGAGTTCAACACCATAGTACCCTCAAAGCTCATCACTAAGCTAAGGATCCTGTGACTAAACACATCCCTCTGCAGCTGGATCCTGGACTCCCTGACGGGCCGCCTCCAGGTGGTAAGGGTAGGTAGCAACACATCTGCCACGCTGATCCTCAACATTGGAACTCCCCAGGGGTGCGTGCTCAGTCCCCTCCTGTACTCCCTGTTCACCCGCGACTGAATGGCCAGGCACGACTCCAACACCATCATTAAGTTTGCTGATGACACAACAGTGGTAGGTCTGATCACCGACAATGACGAGACAGCCCATAGGGAGGAGGTCAGAGACCTGGCCAGGTGGTGTCAGAATAACAACCTATCCCTCAACGTTACCAAGACTAAGGAGATGATTGTGGACTACAGGAAAAGGAGGACCGAGCACGCCCCCCATTCTCATCGACCGGGCTGTAGTGGAGCAGGTTGAGAGCTTTAACTTCCTTGGTGTCCACATCAACAACAAACTAGAATGGTCCAAACACACCAAGACAGTCATGAAGAGGGCACGACAAAGCCTATTCCCCCTCAGGAAACTAAAAAGATTTGGCATGGGTCCTGAGATCCTCAAAAGGTTCTACAGCTGCAACATCGAGAGCATCCTGACTGGTTGCATCACTGCCTGGTACAGCAATTGCTCGGCCTCTGACGGCAAGGTACTACAGAGGGTAGTGCGTACGGCCCAGTACATCACTGGGGCTAAGCTGCCTGCCATCCAGGACCTCTACACCAGATGGTGTCAGAGGAAGGCCCTAAAAATTGTCAAAGACTCCAGCCACCCTTGTCATAGACTGTTCTCTCTGCTACCGCACGGCAAGCGGTACCGGTAGGGCAAGTCTAGGTCCAAGAGGCTTCTAAACAGCTTCTACCCCTAAGCCATAAGACTCCTAAACATCTAATCAAATGGCTACCCAGACTATTTGCATTGCCCCCACTTTTACGCTGCTGCTGCTCTCTGTTATTATCTATGCATAGTCACTTTAATAACTCTACATACATGTACATATTACCTCAATTACCTCCAATAACCGGTTCCCCCGCACATTGACTCTGTTCCGGGACCACCTTTATATAGCCTCGCTATTGTTATTTTACTGCTGCTCTTTAATTATTTGTTACTTTGGTTTCTTTTTTTGTGTGTATTTTTCTTAAAACTGCATTGTTGGTTAAGGGCTTGTAAGTAAGCATTTCACTGTAAGGTTGTATTTGTATATAGCGTATATGACAAATAC
The DNA here is from genome assembly GCF_018296145.1 of Oncorhynchus tshawytscha. Classification (NCBI taxonomy): domain Eukaryota; kingdom Metazoa; phylum Chordata; class Actinopteri; order Salmoniformes; family Salmonidae; genus Oncorhynchus; species Oncorhynchus tshawytscha. The sequence goes on along the minus strand of NC_056435.1, from coordinate 39,881,372 downwards.
AATTTGATTTGATTTGGAGAAGGGCACCTTTCTGCCGCAAAAATACATAATGGATGCCTTTAAATGTTTCAAATATGATGTTTTTATTTTTATTTTCAAAACATTTGCAAAGTCCTACCTCCATGAACCAAGTGCTCAACATTTGTTTGATAATAAGAAATAGATCCATTGATTTCCCCAATAGAGAGCCAGACCCCCCCTCTAACCTCTGACAGTCCAGCGTAGAGGGCTGAGTCTGTTGTCCCTAATGGGCTCTGTAAGTGAGTTTTCCTCAGTTTCCCACACTCTCTCCATTCACTACTTTCAATGGAGGAACAATAGAAGTGTGTCTTATTGCACATCTCATTAGCTATTGAGTTTTGAGGGCACAGCTGCCCTAAACTTTTAGAGCACTAAGATGACAGTAGCAGTTTTGGTCCAACACCTGAAATTACTGCTGACCAAACTAAACTCACTGAAATGGAATTGTTATACATTCTGATACACTGAAAATACATTTATGTAATATATGTGTATCAGTAAAAAGAAATCACATTCATGCCTCCTGGGGAATATTTATGATGAATTATCTCGTTATAGTCACTTTCACATGGCAACTAAAACAATTAAGCAATGTCTTGTTATGTCTTTCCTGGTTAAATAAAGGGAAAAAATGTCATTATGTGTGGATAGAAATGTCTAACTTTTATCTTACGTGGTAGACTTAGAATGAAGCACCCAGAGAGGCACAAATGAATATGGATTCAGTGTCGCATTCTAATGAATTCAATATCCTTGTTTACAGTAATGGGTTAATAGTAGGCTTTATTGTTTCTGCATGTGGAATATCATGAATCAGTAATGTAACTGCGATGGAAGGTTGCCATCAAACCAAACAAGATTTAATCAAATGATTTGTGTATTTATTCAGATTGACTCAATGACTCATATCATTAAATACCTTAATATAAGGTAAATATTTCAATAGAAATAAAGTGATTAAACAACAAGAACTTGGACAATTCTCCAAGGCATAGGATATACAGTTACCGTCTTTATAAAATACAACATATTGTTCAAAATAAACAACAGGTTTTACACACAAAAAGTGTCCACACAAAGTCTGATCTTAAAACAGATCAAATATCGCTAATCACAGGTTGATGATAACAGGTACTGTATAACACCCAGTCTGGGTAAAAATGTGTCGTGGAGGAACAGAGATGCTGTAGCTCAAGTTGATCAATATCAAATAAATAACTGATACAGATAGCTGTTTGAAGGGTGGGTGCTGATTAATTTATTTTCCCCGCGCTACAGACGACTTTATTGGTCCGGTAATACAGGACTAGTATACATGTTTTTTTTTAACAGAAGATGTGCAATATAACGTCAATATGACCCTTTCACTACACAAATGTATTGGTAACAAAGCAAATATGTTCTTTTTTTTCTCTGATACGTTCCCCTTAAAAAATACAAGGCATAAACATTCACAAGCAGATTGGTGATATAATACCCATTTTGGGATAAAAAAGCATTTCAACTTGTTCAGTACAACTGAATTTAAAAGTCTCAATCACAGCTATACTTCAAAAAATCTACATGAGCAGAAGATGAAGAAGAAGATATCTTCCTATTCGCATTACTCTCCATGACAATAATCTAAGACCAACATGGTCCATTGTGTTTGTCTGGGCTAAAAGCTCATCTGAGGCAGGTCACTCTCCCTTCTGTTCTTAGTATCTGGAAGTGACTCAGCAGTCTTGTCTGAGACACAGAGAAGGAGTAACCCTAATTGGCTCATGCTGAGCAGAATGAGGAGCTCACTGGCTGGTACTGTTGCTGTTGTTTCTGTCATCTCAGGAAGCAAACTTTCATTTTCAGGATGCCTGCTTTCTCCAGCTTGGAGTCAGACTGCTGGTTGAGGATCTCTGGACCCAGGAGAGACTTGAGCTGCTCAATGGTGTTGTTGATACGATCTCTGCATAACTTTTCCACCACTGATTTTCTTAGCTGCAAGAAGAGAAGAGTCATTAATAACCTTATGTGGGAATATGGCATTATTGATACAAACAATCATTATAATGTAATTCATTTCCATGAATTTGAATCTTCAATTTACTTTATTGGTCAGATTCAGGTGGTCCTTAGAGCAAATTATAGCTGAAGTGATTGTAGGCTCCATGGCTGGATCTCTGTGTTGTAGAGGTCTCTGTGTAGAAAGTGAATCTGATCTCCACTGGCTTCATCTCTCCTATATATTGTCCCAAATCTGCATATGAATGCCTGAGTCTTGTGCTTGTTGGAGTTTCTCTCAGTCTGTAGCCAATGGGTGAGCTTCGGAGGACAATAAGGAATGTTTCCCAGATGCCTCAAGCAGCACACTTCCCTCCTCTGAGCTTCACAGCACAGCTGGCTCCCTGCACAAAGATGAGTGTGCCCCAGTCACACGCCCTCTTCTCTCTGGAGCTGGGAGCCACAGAGACACACGGCTTCCCACACTTCTGCATGCAGTCTGCTGAGCCCTGACACACAATATAAGTGTGTCTGCTATCACAAAGACCTACTGCCTGTTCCCATGCAGGGACACAGTCTGGCTTACAGGGCAAACCATCTGGTTCAGCTATAACTCACTTCAGAAAGACACTCTTTCAAAAACAAACAAATCAGTTTCAATTTGTACAAACACCCGTTTCCAAAACTTTTTTCCTTCAAAAGGTAAGCAAACAACCTTTTTGATATATTTTTATGTCAACGTATCATATACTGTAAATGTTCAAATCTGATATAATTGACACCTTAGGATATGGGAATCATTTATCCTATTTACGTGGTCAAAACTTTCACATGGCAAAATATTGGACTAAACTGGCCATGTGATGGCCAGTTTATAGTCCAATGTTTTGCTGATGGTTGGCTATCAATCTAAAGACAGGAAATCCATGCAACTAGGTTCTCATCACTGTCTTTATCATATTCCTACTATAAAATGGTCATATTATAAATAAAGACTCGTGTTGTTGTGTTTTCTGTGATGCGTATATGTGTTGCAATGAGCACAGAGACTTGTGATCCTAGCATATGTGCCATATTCTAATTCTGATTATTTCTGACATGGGAACTTGACACGGGAACGTGATTTTTCTGAGTACACATGGGCAAAGACACGTTCCCACGGACTAAAGTGGCCGACCTCTTTGCCATATGGCATCAAGAACAACATCTCACCTGTCCTGTGTGGAATCCGCTATTATTCCCACTGACTATTGTCCCACCATCCGAGCCCTCAGATTGGCTGCAGAGCGTATGACAGCGTAGGAGGAGGCACATAAAATACATAGAAAGTGGAGATGCAGAATTCACTAACGAAGACTCTCTAAGCATCAGCTGACCCAAGACCAGCAGCAACGCAGCACAGCAGAGGAGCTACCACAACACAAATGCTAGAGCAAGACCTACCAAGACCAACTTCTCTACTTTTTTGACGAGCTTCAAACTCAAGACCAATATCTAATAATGCCAGCCTACGTGGACATCGCTCTTCAGGACAGCATGAACGTGAAAGATCAGCACATTAGGTAAGACCAGGTTAAATTACATAAAAATATTACATAGAAATATTTTAATAAGATATTAAAATGAATTGAAACTGTGTGTGAGAGAGAATAGGTGTCCATGATTGTCTTGTGTTGTTTTTAGGTGTAAACTCTCTCTGTTTGAGAGGAAATGCAGCAGTGGTGTGGAGAAACTGAAGATAGTCATTGGAGGACACCTCCAGAACGGGATTCCTACATCTCCCATATCTCCTATTTTGGAGAAGACAATGTCCCTTTTCACTCCGAAGAAGGCCTTGGGGTCACCCACCGGCTATTCCAAATGTTCCAGGGACATGCTGTGCCTTTTTCCTGCTCCAGAGGAGGACATTGTACCACTGGTTTGAACAATGAATTGAGAGAGACCCATGGATGTGGAGGTTATAGGTCAGAGGTCACATACTGGGCTTAGACTAGGGTCTGAGACAAAATGATCACTGCACTGTGAGATACAAACCTGTGGAAAGGGAATGAACTGACCTGAAGGCAAGCAGAGCACAATATACTGTTTATGTGCAAATTCTGCTCAGATTATATGTGCCATTTCTACGGCTGTTCCCACCATGGTGATTGGTTGGTTGTCTTATTTGGACCAGACTGTCAGAGATAGTTTTACATGACATTTAAAGCTGCAGATTCATTTGAAATGAATTGTGTGCATTGATATAAGCAGAGTTGTACTGCTTCATTCGTTCTGTGAAATGATGAACCAAATACATTGTTTCAAGGAGAAATCATGCCTTGATTCAAGTTGGAAAGTAAATCCACACGCATACCTTTCTTTTTGTAAAGGAACAGTGCATTGTTGTGCATGATACATAAAGTAAATGTTTATTTTATTGTAAGAACCCAAAGGGGATTTATATTCTTGTTAATATTGTTGTTTATTTTTGTAAGCTAATAAAACTGCAAACAAAATCCACTTTTTTTGTCTATTCCTCATATCTGGGATTTTTGTCTGAAAATGAATACTGAATTTTACTGGCTTCATTTACCAGCCTATAGAAACTCAGGAGAAAGACACCTTCTGATTATTTTAACGTACTTCCTCAAAATGTGTATACTGCAAAAAAGTCCAAAGCATCACTATGGTTCTTCACATAAAGGACTTACCATTTCCCACCAAGTGTGCACTTGCTCTCATGGATTTAAATGCATGGCACTGGTGATCCATCATATTTCTTACACTAGTTCATTCCTTTTAAATCCATGAGGTGGAGTGAAAGGGGAGAGAAGGGTAGACAGGGAATAGGATCGTTGAGTCTTTTGACATGTCCTGTATTATGTGCATCAGTTAGGGCATTGCAGTAAACCACCTGTAGGAAAAGCCTATTTGGGCGTGACATTTCCATGACTAGATAACAGTAATTAGGAGTAATAACTAACATTAGTTACTAATTCATTACAAATTAATTATATTAATTACTACTACATTACATGATTAATTACAACTACTGACAAGCACATTGACAGTAAAAACCTCTTAGATCTGAAGTCCCCTGTTTTTAGGGGACCTACGTGGTTCTGGGACCGGTTCCAACCTATATTTTCGCTTAGAAATCAACATTTTCACTTAGAAATGGATCATCTGGGGACACCGTAGATCGAAATGGCATGCATTGAGCGATAGCCCTGGTTCCCACACCAACACAGTAGTATATTTCTGAGCCTGCTTGACATAGGATGTGAAATCTTATAGGTAGTCATTTTAGAATTTGATTATACTAAATTTAGAAAGCGTATAAGTCATTTCAAGACTTGTTCATTCAATTGTGTTGAATAGGAAATACGTCATATAAAATATTTCATATTTTCATACTTTGATCATATTTGTACTGTGTACTTGAGCTTGTATCCTCAAAAGTGAATACACTTCAGCAATTTATAAAAAATGTTTTACCAGATAGGTAAGATTTGAACCTTTCTTGGAGTGTGCAGCAGTACTATTGTTATTGTTTATTGCCCTCTCACAGTGGCGACCCCTCATTCAAGGCAGGTGGGGCCAATTATTATTATTATTATTATTGTTTTTTTTTTGTGTAGGGGTTAGTAATGGGGCTGGTAATGTCCTCTAGTTGCACTGTGATTGGCTCAGTGTTCTGTCTCTCATGGGGACACTGTAAAATCTACAGAGAGAGCTTGAAAATTCAAGCCCATTGGGTGCTGCCATAGAGTTACATTAGAAGTGCCCATCCAAGAAGGCTCAAGGACATTGGCCACAGATAATATGACGTAAAATCTACCAGAGCTTTGATTGGACTGATCAGGTCAACGTCATACTTTCAAAATCTTAGCTAGCAATTTAGACAAGCAGTCTTCATTGTGAATCACGTCAACAATCTACTGGCAAATCCTTTCCATCCTTGTAATATGAAAAGAAATTATAGATAAAATGTATCGGTGTTCATCAACCATTAGACATAAACACAACAAGTTGGAAATCGCAAATTCACTAATAAGTGCGTTGGAAGGAATCAGTGGCTAACCGCAAGCGTTGCAAAGCAATCACTAGCCTGCTATTCAGTGGAGAGCGTGTGTGGTCCAAATCTGGGTTTTAGGGTCTCTTTTCCAAGCTTAAAAGGATAAACATTCAACACCATGGACCAGAAAAAGTTTAATACATTGGCCATGCTGTCAATTCAGCATGACTTCTGACGCATTCAAAAGAACTGGAAACTCGGAACTGGGAAATCTCAGACTTCAGTGCGTTCAAGACAACTGGGAACTCAGAAAAAAAAAATGTGAAAATGTGTTTTCATCCAACTCGGAATTCCAAGTTGGGAACTGGGGCCTCTTTCTAGAGCTCTAAGCTGAAGATCACTGACGTCATGATTTTACCTTGTTTGTTTTCGGAGTTCCTGTTCGTCTTGAAAGCATCATAAATCCAGAGAATGCCAGACTTTAATGAAAAAGTTTGATGACAAACTTTTCCCACAAGGACCGCCGTGCCACCTTCCTGTTCAAGTGATTACTGCACAACAAATCCAAATCAAATGCAATCAAATGTATTTATATAGCCCTTCAGCTGATATCTCAAAGTGCTGTACAGAAACCCAGCCTAAAACCCCAAACAGCAAGCAATGCAGGTGTAGAAGCACGGTGGCTAGGAAAGGGCAAAACCTAGGAAGAAACCTAGAGAGGAACCAGGCTATGAGGGGTGGCCAGTCCTCTTCTGGCTGTGCCGGGTGGAGATTATAACCTAACATGGCCAAGAAGTTCAAATGTTCATAAATCACCAGCATGGTAAAATAATAATAATCACAGAAGTTATCGAGGGTGCAGCAAGTCAGCACCTCAGGAGTAAATGTCAGTTGGCTTTTCATAGCCGATCATTAAGAGTATCTCTACCACTTCTGCTGTCTCTAGAGATTTGAAAACAGCAGGTCTGGTACAGGTAGCATGTCCGGTGAACAGGTCAGGATTCCATAGCCCCAGGCAGAACAGTTGAAACGGGACCAGCAGCACAGCCAGGTGGACTGGGGACAGCAAGGAGTCATCATGCCAGGTAGACCTGAGGCATGGTCCTAGGGCTCAGGTCCAATGAGAGAAAGAAAGAGCGAAAGAGAGAATTAGAGAGAGCATACTTAAATTCACACAGGACACCGGATAAGACAGGAGAAGTACTCCAGATATAACAAACTGACCCTAGCCCCCCGACACATAAACTACCGCAGCATAAATACTGGAGGCTGAGACAGGAGAGGTCAGGAGACACTGTGGCCCCATCCGATGATATCCCCGGACAAGGCCAAACAGGAAGGATATAACCCCACCCACTTTGCCAAAGCACAGCCCCCACACCACTAGAGGGATATCTTCAACCACCAACTTACCATCCTGAGACAAGGCCGAGTATTGCCCACAAAGAACTCCGCCACGGCACAACCCAAGGGGGGGCGCCAACCCAGACAAGGTGAGTCCAAAAATGTATTGTATCCTGCAGCATAAATTATGTAATATGCCAGGGAGATATGTATACTGTAACAAAAAAGATACCATGTTTGTATGCGGCTTTATTAACTCAATGATTATTTAATTTTTTTACGTTGTTTGCAAATTGATATGTAACGTGCCAAAAATGTGGGACTCAAAACTCTGCCCCACCTGCCCTGAATGACAGGTCACCACAGGTTGTGTAGTAAACTGTTAATAGCCCATGTGCCTCACCCTAATAATTTGGTCCCTTTCCCCCTCATAACTTAGCCTACTGTTCTGACCTGGTGGTGACATGTAGCCTATAGCCTGTTTTAGAGAAATGTAATCAGCAAATATTGTAAGAGCTTTCATTGTCTGTTTATACGACCACTTTATGGTTCTGACTTGGTGTACAGGGAGAATTTTGTAAGAACGGCCCATGTTCTGAATTCTGTTTTTGTACATTTCAAAAGTGCTGAACAAATAGTTATGTTGACTATGTCCTTCCTAGCTCGCTCATTAATGTCTTAATCAAAATGACAGATTGCCTCTTATCCTCTCATAGTCCCCTTATGCCATAGTTTGTACATCTCAATTGTCAATAGAAATCACATGTTTAAGCAAGTCAGCCATATCAGCTATGTTTTCTAAAAGGCAGTAAAGAGGCTGAATGAACTGTTTCACAGACAAGGCTCTGCTTGATAGCCAGGTGTAGCAGTTGTAAGGATTCACTCCATGGTGCTGAAAAGAAAGCTCTACTTTTGGGACAGCTTCATGTGGGCCCCGTTATAGTGCAATTTATGTATTGTTTAGTGTTGTGTAGTGGCTTTGTTGGCATGCATACAAAATACTTATTAGAGTTTGCCCCAACAAGATTTACGTTCTAAAATCCCCACTGGTCACGGTAAAAGTGAAATTAATGTATTGTTTACTGTTGTATTGTGTTGTGTAGTGGCTTTGCTGGCATGCATCTAAAAAAAAGTGGGGAGTTTGCCCCACCAAGATTTACATGCTAAAATCACCACTGCCCTCATGATAAATCATTTGTTTTCGGAATAATTTATATTACTGTATATTTTTGCTTGTAGTCACAAGAAATAGGCAGCATACGAATTTGTGTATTTCCTGCACTACTAATGTGCAGGTAAGTACGTACTGTACATCAGGGGGGGACATTATTATTATTTTTTTTAAAGATTTTGACATTTGAAATTTCAATGGAATGTAATTAATCAAACAAACATAAGAATTGTTTTCGATGATTGTTTTTATTCGCATCAACTTGATTTGAAGATTTACATTCATTTTGAAAACATGTTTTCAAGCTTGACAATAACTTCTCGGAATGCGAGTGATACTGATAAACTCACATAGTGACACAAACCATTACATATGTTTAGCTCCTCTCACAATCGAGAGGAAGTAACTTATTCTGACTTAAATGCAGATATCATTTTTTTGAATTATGACATACGATGCTGTTTGCATGTTTTAACATCAATATCAAAACAGGGCAAATAAGAATGACATTTTTTCCCTAGTCTTTCCACTAGGAAGACAGTGAACACCATATCATAAATTATCATTTTTCCACAGGAAGAAATACAAAATATATTCACTTTATAAAAATGAAATAGAATCTTATTTCGTGAAACAAAAATAAAAACAGAAGATTCAATTGATGCTCTTGTAATCAAGAGAGGATAATTAAAATACTGACATTGTTAAATGTCCTTTTCATTAAAACTAAAACTTATAGTATACACTCCTGCAAATGCAGAAAATGAGGATGAAATCGTCAGTAATGTGGAGTAGGAAATGTCCTGCTTGAGCAGATGAGGAAGAAGATCTCTTCCTATTCTCATTACTGTCTAACATCCATAACATTATTCTTAGACCAACATGGTCCATTGTGCTTGTCTGAGAGTGGAGCTCCAGTCTGTAGGACTCTACCAGGGCCTCCAGAGGGCGCTGTTAACTGGACCCTTCTCTTTGCTGATGCTGTGCTGGGCTGGGGAGCTCAGCTGAGGCAGGTCACTCTCCCTTCTGTTCTTATCAGAGAATGGTTGCAGGCTCTGAAAGTCCAGCAGCAAGTGGCTCAGCAATTTTCTCTGAGATGGTGTCTTCACCTCATCTGTGGACAGGAAGTGTACAATCTCTTGGACACATCTGGAGTAACCCTGATTGACAGGTGCTGAGCATGAGGATGAGCTCACTGGCTGGTACTGTTTCTGTCGTCTCAGCAAGCAAACTGTCATTTCCAGGATGTCTGCTTTCTCCAGCTTGGAGTCAGACTGCTGGTTGAGGATCTCTGGACCCAGTAGAGACTTGAGCTGCTCAATGCTGCTGTTGATACGATCTCTGCGTAACTTCTCCACGACTGGCTTTCTAATCTGCAAAAAAATAAGGAGAGTCATTTATAACATTGTTCTAAAATATATCAGAGGTCTGATAAAAAGATGACAACTATTATCAAGATCCGAAACATAAAGCAAGATGTAATTTCAAATGACCTTGTTTGTTAGAGTCAGGTGCTCCTTAGAGTAGATCATGGCTGAAGTGATTGTAGGCGCCATGGCTTGATCTCTGTGCTGTAGAGGTCTCTGTGTAGAAAGTCTGATCTCTACTGGTCTGATCTCTACTGGTTTCATCTCTCCTATATATAGTCCCAAATCTGCATATGAATGTGTGGGTCTTGGGTTTGTTGGAGTTTCTCACAGTCTGTAGCCAATGGGGGAGCTTGGGTTCTTAATGCTGGGGACAATGGTCACATCTCAGGGGAACAGGTGGAGGGGTGGGGGGTGATGGAGAGTGACTCGGAGCACTGTGTGAATCTGGGAAAGTAGTGACCCCCAGATTTCCTGCCTAATGGATCAATGACACAGACAGTACACACGCTCATCATCAAAACTTACACGTGCGGGACTGACACATACCTTCTGCATTAAAACTTACACTGCTTTCTTATACATTTTATTGGAAGATTCGTAGCCTTCTGTATTGTATTTGGTGACTACATTATGAATATGACCTCTTTATTTGTAATCCTGAATAGAAAAATGGATTCCTGCTCAATTCTGTGCAAATTCAGTATTTTAGCTTGTTTGCGTGTTTGCTTTATCCGTAAAAGGTTTGTACACGTCTGAGATTCATTCATAATTATTCATGCTAAATGTTTTTTTCATTATAATGAAGTAGCATAATTAGCATGAATTCTTATAGAAGACAGAGAAAATAGCAATATGATCAAAATGTAGATCGATATTGGAATGACTTCATCATTTCTCATTCATAATTTCTCATAACTTTTTGAGAGAAATGTTGCAATACTGTTCCTATTATTCAGAGTGGAGGGAATACACTTCGGGTTTTGGAAGTCCAGAGGTAGCAGATGTGTTCTCTGGCTTAAGTCTGGTGGTCAGTGTGAGTAGAGAGCTGATCTGAGTTTCCCACACTAAGTCCTGTGTGCTGTGATCAATGCACAACAAAAGGTGCTCAGTGGACCATTAGTGATGGCTATTGGATCTGTGTTATATGATAGACAGATTCTGACATCACAGACCATCTGGATTCTGGAGGGAAACTCCTGCACTGGCTGATTCAACACATACTCTTAGAGGTACAGACCGTGTATCCAAGTTAGTCCAAGTCAATGTCTGCAATTCAATCTGTTTTCTAAATGGTATTTAAGCTGATATTGATTCTCTTTGTCCTAAACAATAGCTATATTTTAAACGAAACATTTCATGTTATTACAAATGACATAAAATAATAAGATTTCCTTCCAGAAAGATAGGAATAGTGTAAAAAAAAAATGATGGAACCAAATAGGCAAATCACCGTTTAGTATGCCTTGTTAAATGGCATTGTCTCTACACAAGCAGTTCCCATCAAGCCCCTGGGGTTAAGTTTGTTTCTTAGATATTTGTCAATTTAGATGATGGTAAATACAAATATTTTCACTAATTGATATAGTCTCGGTAGCCTATACAATAAGCAACAAGTTTAATAAAAAATCCTGAAGGGTTAACCATACAGCAAGTTATTATTGGACTTATTTCATCAGCATTAGTATAAGGACTGTAACAATACATTTCAAAATAAGACTATGAAATGTATATTTTCAGCAGACACTTTATGTACTTTTTGGTTTTGGATAATATGTGAACATTTACTAAACATAGGCCTAGGATTCTGAAATATAACAATTCAGACCCCCCCCCAGTGTAGGGGTCTGAATCTATTGTCCCAAAGAGGCTCTGTGAATGAGTTTTCCTGGGTTTCCCACACTCTCTCCATTGACTGCTTTGCTTTCAATGGTAGAGCAGAAGTGTGTCTTATTACTCATCACATTAGCTATGCAGTTGAGTCAAGTCCCAGACAAAGAAGGATACTTACTCTGTCTGCCCACCTGACTAGGATGAGGGTATCAATAAGCTTTATTTTTATAAAACACTTAGAAAATCTACCATGCATCAACATATTAGCTAAATCAAGATATAGAACACCTGTAATCTACGGAACAATGCAGAAAAGATACATTTTACCAATGTAAAAATGGTTTAATTGCCTTTTGTAATGAAATTGCACAAGTAAGCACTTCTGCGAAGACTAACAGTTTTGGAAAAAGTATCCAATTGTCATACTTGAGTAAAAATAAAGATACCTTAATAGAAAATAACTCATGTAAAAGTGAAAGTCCCCCAGTTAAATACTACTTGCGTAAAAGTCTAAAAGTATTTGGTTTTAAATATAGTTAAGTATCAAAAGTAAATGTAATTGCTCAAATATACTTAAGTGTCAAAAGTAAAAGTATGAATAATTTCAAATTCCTTACGTTAATCTGCCACGTTGTATAATGATAGGAGACAGGCGCAGGATTTAAAAAAAATGTCCCTAACCAAAATAGAGTATGTCATGGGGACGAAGCCCAAAACAAACACGTATATACATAACACGGATGTAACCCAAACAAAAGACAGAGGTGTAAACCTCGAATAAATACATGGGACGAGGCCCGTCAGAACAATACACAGGACGAGACCCATAATAACAATACACAGGACGAGACCCGTAATAACAATACACAGGACGAGACCCGTAATAACAATACACAGGACGAGACCCGTAATAACAATACACAGGACGAGACCCGTAATAACAATACACAGGACGAGACCCGTAATAACAATACACAGGACGAGACCCGTAATAACAATACACAGGACGAGACCCGTAATAACAATACACAGGACGAGACCCGTAATAACAATACACAGGACGAGACCCGTAATAACAATACACAGGACGAGACCCGTAATAACAATACACAGGACGAGATCCGTAATAACAATACACAGGACGAGACCCGTAATAACAATTCCCAGGACGAGACCCGTAATAACAATACACAGGACGAGACCCGTAATAACAATACACAGGACGAGGCCCGTAATAACAATACACAGGACGAGACCCGTAATAACAATACACAGGACGAGACCCGTAATAACAATACACAGGACGAGACCCGTAATAACAATACACAGGACGAGACCCGTAATAACAATACACAGGACGAGACCCGTAATAACAATACACAGGACGAGACCCGTAATAACAAGTGCACACTAACACGGTATGTAAACCGTAATACAATGTACAGTAAATGTAGTACAAAAGCCGATACAAACAGAGCACAGGTACTTAACAAGACCAACAGACATGGAACAATGATCGACAAGGATAATGGGGAACAGAAGAGGGCACAATTATACACATACTAGTCAGGGGGAATAGGATCCAGGTGTGAATAATGAGACAAGACAGTCCAGGGTTGGTGGTGCTGATCTAGTTCAGTGACGCCTAGAAGGCCGGTGACGTAGACCTCCGGAGCTGTTGAACGGAATGAGCAGCAGTACCGGGGGGATCCGTGACATAATCAAACCAGACAGCACAATTTTCTAGTTTTTAAGGGTCTGAATACTTATGTAAAAGTGATATTTCAGTTTTAAACTTTTTATAAATTAGCAAAAATGTCTACAAACCAGTTTTTGCTTTGTCATTATGAGTTATTGTGTGTAGATTGATGAGGGAAAAAAACTATTTAATACATTTTAGAATAAGACTGTAACCTAACAAAATATGGAAAAGGTCAAGGGGTCTGAATACTTTCCAAAAGCACTGTATTGTGAAAATACTCAAATACACAGAGTATATTCAAATACAAATAAATACATACATGCATTTGACCCCAGGTCCTAAAAATATTTGAAATAATGTATTAGTAAGCTATTATTTGAAAATAATTGTAATACTTCCAGTAGTAGGTGATTTGGCCACATTATTTGACTATTCAAATACACAGAAAGTACGTATTTAAATATCAAATAATCAAATACACATATATTTGAAGTTGGAACCTAGATTTGCTAGTGATACATATCTCATACCTCTAAACCCTCAACTAAATGAATTAACACAGAATATTACATACAGTGCCTGCAGTATTCACATCCTTTGCCTTTTCCAAATATTTCTGTGTTACAGCCTGAGATTTGTGTCACTGGCCTACACACAATACCCCATAATGTCAAAGTTGAATTATGTTTTTAGAAATGTTAACTAATTCATAAAAAATGAAAAGCTGAAATGTCTTGATTCAATAAGTATTCAACACATTTGTTACGGCAAGGCTAATAAATTCAGGAGTAAAAATGTGCTTAACAAGTCCTATCTTAAGTTGCCTTGACTCACTTTGTGCAATACTAGTGTGTAATGTGATTTTTGAAAGACTACCTCATCTCTGTACCCCACATATACAATTATCTGTAAGATCTCCTAGTCGAGCAGTTCATTTCAAACACATATTCATCCACAAAGACCAGGGACGTTTTCCCAATGCCTCGCAAAGAAGGGAACCTATTGGTAGATGGGTTAAAAAAAAGACATTGAATATCCCGTTGAGCATGGTGAAGTTATTAATTACACTTTGGATGGTGTATCAATAAACCCAGTCACTACAAAGATACAGGCGTCCCTCATAACTCAGGTGCCAGAGAAACCGCACAGAGATTTCATCATGAGGGAAATAGTGACTTTAAAACAGTTTCAGAGTTTAATGACTGTGATAGTAGAAAACTGAGGATGGATCAATAACATTGTAGTTACAATACTCAACAATACTAACCAAAATGACAGGGTGAAAAGAAAGAAGCCTATATAGAATTAAAATATTTCAAAACATGCATCCTGTTAGCAATAAGGCACTAACATAAAATTGCAAAAAGTGCGGCAAAGAAATGATCTTGAAGTCCTGAATACAAAGTGTTATGTTTGGGGGCAAACACAACACGTCTTCATATTTTAAAGCATGGTGTTGGCTTCATCATGTTATTGGTATGCTTGTCATCGGCAAGGACTAGGGAGTGTTTCTGGGGATAAAAATAAACAGATTAGAGCTAAGTACAGGCAAAATCCTAGAGGAAAACCTGTATCAGTCTCCTTTCCAACATACACTGGGAGAAAAATTCACCTTTCAGCAGGACAATAACCTTAAACACAAGGCCAAATATACACTGGAGATGCTTACCAAGATGACATTGAATGTTTCTGAGTGGCCTGGTTACAGTTTGACTGAAATCGTCTTGAAAATCTATGGTAAGACTTGAAAATGGCTGTCTAGCAGTGATCAACAACCAACTTCACAGAGCTGGAAAAAGTAAAAAAATAATAAAGTGCAAATATAGTACAATTTAGGTGTGCAAAGCTCTTAGAGACTTACCTAGAAAGACTCACATCTGAAATCGCTGACAAAGGTGATTCTAACACGTATTGACTCAGGGGTGTGAATGCTTATGTAAAATAAATGAGATATTTATTTCTTTCATTTTCCCCAAAAAATCAAACTTTTCTAAAAACATGTATTCCCTTTGTCATTTTAGGGTATTGTGTGTAGATGGTTGAAAATAAATATGATTTAATCAATTTTGAATTCAGTCTTTAACACAGCAAAATGTAGAAAAAGTCAAGGGGTATGAATACTTTCTGAAGGTACTGTAACTTCTGGATAATCATATATTTCTTGATGACGTTCATAAGCCATTGCATCTTTCTTTCCTTGGATCTAAGATTTTACAGTGTCAAATGATCAGTACTTGGACTCTAATGCAAAATATAGGATTTGGAAAAAAACACACAAACAATCAGATACATTTAATGATTTATTTTATTTTTCATATAGAATAGTTTTTCTTCATTTTGTGATGACACATTCCTACAATTTCTTGAAAACATCTTCAAGACACATCATAGAGTGTGGGTTATATAAAACCTTCATAGAAGCAACTGCAAACAAATGCATTTCTTACAGATACATATCTTAATATGATATGAGTATTTCAATGTTGTAACATTGGTAGTGAATCACACAAAAAACAGGCTTGAATATCAAGCAAATCAATTAAAGATTTGTAAGTCATAAACAAGAAAATATGATGTGAAATTCCTTCACAGAAGGATAGTGTTGCATAATTCAAGAATTTAAACATTCTTTGTGCGCTTTCTCACCCAATGTGGGTAATAAATAGACTATAATGGGTCCATGATGAATGACAATTCAAGACACATCTTCAAAGAAGATAAATTCACTCAAAAACATCAACAATATTATGAAATTAATTGTTCCTTTGTGGTTGTTTTGCATTTTCTAAGCAATGCAGATTATAAACCATCTTTAGCAGATTGAGGAATTTCGTCTTAAATAGTAAGAATAACTTTACGTGATTCTCGTGTTACATGAAAAGTGATGATATTTCCTCAGAGAGGAAAATAAAAAAAGTCATATATATATATGAACTTCCATTGGGAAGGCTTTTTCACATATTCATGAAAAAACAATAAACACAATCAAAAGATAACTTTTAAATGTCCTGCATAAGCAGAAGATTATGTCTCTATACATTGTCATTACTTTCCACAACATTAATGTAAGACCAACATGGTCCATTATGTTTGTCTCGGAGTGGAGCTCCAGTCTGTAAGACTCTACCAGGGCCTCCAGAGGGCGCTGTTGACTGGACTCTGCTCTTTGCTTATGCTGTGCTGGGGTGGTGGACTCAGCTGAGACAGGTCACTCTCCCTTCTGTTCTTATCAGAGGATGGCTGAAGTATCTGCAAGTGGCTCAGCAGTCTTCTCTGGAATGTGTCTTCACCTCATCCTTGGACAGGAAGTGCACAATCTCTTGGACACTCCTGGAGTAACCCTGATTGACAGGAGCTTAGCATGAGGAGTAGTTCACTGGCTGGTACTGTTGTTGTCGTATCAGGAAGAAAACTGTCAGCTCCAGGATGCCTGATTTCTCCATCTTGAAGTCTATTTCTTAATAACTTTTCCACTACTGGCTTTCTTAGCTGCAAGAAGAGAAGAGGAGAGTCATTAATAACCTTATTCTGATATGGCATTATTGAAACAAATAAACCATCCATCAAAGTAAATAAATGTCCTTGAATTTGAATCTTCAATTTACCTTGTTGGTCAGACTCAGGTGCTCCTTAGAGTGGATCATTGCTGAAGTGATTGCAGGTGCCATGGCTGGATCTCTGTGCTGTAGAGGTCTCTGTGTAGAAAGTGATCTGATTTCTACTGGCTTCACCTCTCCTATATATAGTCCCAAATCTGCATATGAAAGTGTGTGTCTTGTGCTTGTTGGAGTTTCTCACAGTCTGTAGCCAATGGGTGAGCTTGGGAGGACAATAAGGAATGTGAAGCTGCCACATGCTCAGTGTTCTTATTGCTGGGGGACAATGATCACGTCTCAGTGGAACAGGCGGAGGGGTGGTGGGTGATGGAGAGTGACACAGAGTGCTGTGTGAATCTGGGAAAGTGGTGACCCACAGATCTTGGGACCAATGACACTGACAGAGCACACGCTCATCATCACAATTTACATATGTAAGATTGACTCAAATACTTTTCAATAAAATTCCTAATAATTTTAGTTTTTTGCATTTTAGATAAATATTACTGTCCTGACATTGTAAAAATTCAATCCAATGTGAAGCGCTTTGAATGGGTTCAAATACCTGCTCATATAGCCTAATTAGTCTAATTCAATAACTTATTTCCACTATTATAACTGCCATGTTGTTTAGCTGTTCAGATGATTCAGAAAATATAAATTTTCTTTTTTCAATAAATATACTGATTTATAAGGTAATACCATTAAGTACAAAACATAACCTCAGTTTCAGGCTTGTAAATTGTTGCTTCATTCACTTCCTGAAGTGTGCCTATTCCCCCACTGAGACTCACAGGTGCTGGTGGGACTGATGAATGACCATTAACTGTCTCTGCTCTCTAGAGCTTTCCCACACTCTGCCCATTGCGATAGCTTCAAATAAACAATAGAAGTGTGCATTGTTAAATGCTAATTAATCTCTACACAAGCCGTTTCCAACATGCCCTTGGGATTAAAGCTCATGAGTACAATATTTCTCAATGAGGAAATAGACGAACACAAACATTTTGAGGTAAATGTTGTCACATGAGTTGTTGGAACATTCGTCACATTCACCACTGCATCGAAACAGTGGTGGCAATCTCATTTACGAGTAATGAGAAACAATGGAAGACAGTGGAAATGTTTACTTTACTTAATTGCATTTTAGTTTTAGAAGGACATTGCACTTAATCAACATTACTGTTAGAAATGCCCGTATTAGCCAGTCGACTAATTTTCATCATAGAATTTGGAATGTAATATGAAACAGTCACAAGAAATGTTCACAAATCAATGATGAAAGTGCTTTTTAAAATAAAGCGTTTCACATGTTCGCTTTCAAAGGATAAATTAAGAGAGTCATCTCAGAATTTAAATATAAAGAAACTATTGAGGATATTAATCGATGGCTGAAAGAGCATGAGGAATGCATTTGGGATGTATTGGGAACCCCAACAACATCTATTCAAACCCCTCCTGCCATGCAGTGGGTCTTTGTGATAGCAGACACACTTCTATTGTGTGTCAGGGCTCAGCAGACTGCATGCAGAAGTGTGGGAAGCCGTGTGTCTCTGTGGCTCCCAGCTCCAGAGAGCGTGTGACTGGGGCACACTCAGCTTTGTGCAGGGAGCCAGCTGTAAAGCTCAGAGGAGGGAAGTGTGCTGCCTGAGGCATCTGGGAAATCTGTGCCTGTAGACAAGACAGACATACAGGTCATCATCACCTCAGAGCTGCAGCACTCTGATGGAGTCACATTACCTGGAAGGTTGTCTGATACAGACGGACAAGTGTGAAAGAACTCCAATCTGATCAGTACTGTCACTGTCTCAGACAGCTTTCAGTAAAAGTTACAACATTATGAGTAGCTTACCAGTGTTTTAAATGCATGTGTCATCTCACACGTATGTAAATTGTGGGATCAATGCCTGTGTCTTTGATCCCAACATTTAGCAGCAGATCTGTGGGTCACCACTTTCCCAGAGTCACACAGCGCTCTGTGAGTTACTCTCCATCACCCACCACCCCTCCACCTGTTCCACTGAGACGTGACCATTGTCCCCCAGCAATAAGAACACTGAGCATGTGGCAACTCCACATTCCTTATTGTCCTCCCAAGCTCACCCATTGGCTACAGACTGTGAGAAACTCCAACAAGCCCAAGACACACACTTTCATATGGAGATTTGGGACTATATATAGGAGAGGTGAAGCCAGTAGAAATAACTCTACACAGAGACCTCTACAGCACAGGGATCCAGCCATGGAGCCTACAATCACTTCAGCAATGATCTACTATAAGGACCACCTGACTGACAAAAAAAGTAAATTGAAGATTCAAATTTAAGGACCATTATTCAGTTTGATTAGATTGATTATTTGCTTCAATAATACCATATTCCAGAACAACGCTTTTAATGACACTCCTCCTCTTCTCGCAACTAAGAAAGACAGTGGTGGGGAAGTTATTCAGAGATTGTATCAACAGCAGCATTGAGCGGCTCAAGTCTCTCCTGGGTCCAGAGATCCTCAATCAGCAAAACAACTTCAAGTTGGAGAAAGCAAGACATCCTGGAAATGAGTTTGCTTCCTGAGAGGACGGCAACACATCCAGCGAGTGAGCTCCTCCTCATGCTCAGCACCTGTCGATCAGGGTTACTCCAGATGTGTCCAAGAGATTGTACACTTCTTGTCTAAGGATGAGGTGAAGACACATCCCAGAGAAGACTGCTGAGCCACTTCCAGATACTTCAGCCATCCTCTGATAAGAACAGAAGGGAGAGTGACCTGCCTCAGGCAACAGCAAAGAGAAGAGTCCAGTCAGCAGCGTCCATTGGAGGCCCTGGTAGAGTCCTACAGACTGGAGCTCCACTCATAGAGAAAACCTATGGATCACGTTGGTCTAAGAATAATGGCATTATTGTCATGGACACGAATGAGAATAGGAAGAGATCTTCTTTATCTTCTGCTCATGCAGGAGTTTCTAAAAGTCTTGCTCTGATTGAGACTGTTCATTTCAGTTTTACTGAAGAAGTTTTTCTAAGAAAATGATCCATACTATGAAAACTACATTTTTTGTAGTGTGATGGTTTTATATAATGAATAACCTTTATGTTTTCTAAAGTGTGTTGATTATGTTGAATGGTTGTTCATGAGCAACATCAACTTTAAAAGTCCTCCATGACTTTTACACAAACTTTTGGTGATTGTCTAATGATCTGTTTTAAGGTCAAATCTTAGAGAATAAGCAATTGTTTCCACTACATTTGTGTACTGATATAGTTTTATTTACATTGTATTGAGCATCTTATATGAAACATGTATTAGTTATCCATTTGATAATGATGGACCTAAGCTACAGCATCACTGTTCCTCCATGATGATTATTTACCCAAGCTGGGTATTATACCTGTAATCATCACTCTGTGATAAGCAATACTCTGATTTAAGATCAAACTTGTCAATTTTATTTCATGATGTTTTGTGATATGATAAAACATGATAAAACATTACCGGAATGTGTCTATTGCAGATTGATGAAAGCTGTCTCCAAACTCTTGTTAATTATCAACAATCCAGCGTGTCTTTTGTAAAAAAAAAAATTTATTTTTTTATTTCACCTTTATTTAACCAGGTAGGCCAGTTGAGAACAAGTTCTCATTTGCAACTGCGACCTGGCCAAGATAAAGCATAGCAGTGTGAGCAGACAACACAGAGTTACACATGGAATAAACAATTAACAAGTCAATAACACAGTAGAAAACAAAGGGGGGAGTCTATATACAATGTGTGCAAAAGGCATGAGGAGGTAGGCGAATAATTACAATTTTGCAGATTAACACTGGAGTGATAAATGATCAGATGGTCATGTACAGGTAGAGATATTGGTGTGCAAAAGAGCAAGTAAATAAATAAAAACAGTATGGGGATGAGGTAGGTGAAAATGGGTGGGCTATTTACCAATAGACTATGTACAGCAGCAGCGATCGGTTAGCTGCTCAGATAGCTGATGTTTGAAGTTGGTGAGGGAGATAAAAGTCTCCAACTTCAGCGATTTTTGCAATTCGTTCCAGTCACAGGCAGCAGAGTACTGGAACGAAAGGCGGCCAAATGAGGTGTTGGCTTTAGGGATGATCAGTGAGATACACCTGCTGGAGCGCGTGCTACGGATGGGTGTTGCCATCGTGACCAGTGAACTGAGATAAGGCGGAGCTTTACCTAGCATGGACTTGTAGATGACCTGGAGCCAGTGGGTCTGGCGACGAATATGTAATGAGGGCCAGCCGACTAGGGCATACAGGTCGCAGTGGTGGGTGGTATAAGGTGCTTTAGTAAAGACAGTAAATACAGCCTATATCCCCCATACTATTGTCTGGCAGCCCATACTCTGTCAGAGTAAGACTTGGAGATGTATCCAAGTTCTGTTAGTGATGTTTAATCACTTTGCACAACTCATTGAGTACATTTTTATAAATACAAAGTCAACCAAATTAAATACTTTTTCTTGTTCTTTACTTAGTTACATTTTCTCATCTTTACCATTATAGCCTATATTTCAGTTCAATAATGTGTAGGCTTGGGCCTAAAAGTGAAATGATTACAAATTACAGTGGTGGGAAAAAGTATTTTATTGTCATACAAGGGTACATGTAAAAAGTCAAAGTAAATGCAAATTCCTTATATTAAGCAAATACTATCTGCACGATTCTTTAAAAAAATGTATTTACAGACCGATAGGGCACACTCCAATACTCAGACATAATTTACAAACGCAGGATTTGTGTTTAGTAAGTCTGCCAGATCAGACGCAGTAGGGCTTACAAAGCGTTATATTAATATGTGAATGGATTGCACCATAGTACTGTCCTGTCTGAGCATTCGAAATATAACGAGTTTTTGGGTGTCAGTGATAATGTATGGGAGTAAAAAATACATATTTTCTTTAGGAATTTATGTCAAAATAAAAGTTGTAAAAAAATATAAATAGTAAAGTACAGATATCCCAAAAGTAGTACTTAAACGTATTTGTACTTACTTACTGTACACCACTGTGTGCTGGAAGTTTACGATGATATTATAATGATTTTTGTTGCTCATCAAATGTATACCAAATAGTTTCACAAGTGTTCACCTATGTGTAGGCCTACAGCAAATATCACAGAAGACCAGAGATTTCCTAAAGCAAATATCACAGAAGTTCAGGGCCATGTTCAGTTGCCATACGTTATTGAATGTTGCAGATATAAATGCCATGGATAGAGCCAATGTGATTCCGTATTCTACATTTCAGAGGCATCTGAATGTTCCAAAACGTTGCGTCCTGCTAAACGCAGGATAGGCAACTGTGTCATCAACTGACACATTGCTGTAACATATTATGTGGCTAGCTAAAACTTAAAATGCCTATCTGGGCGTTGTATGATCGGTCAGGCATCAGCAACGTCTAAGCTCTGGAACGCAGTCTTTTCCATCGAGGAATTTTCGATTTTTCATAGCTACCTGAACATCATTGCGCAACACGTCTGCTGCAATGGGCACACACCTCTGCGTAGATAGTTGCTTCGCCTGCCAGATTGCCTGGATAGGTATTTTAAGTATGAGCTAACCACCGTATAGCAATGATGACACAGTCGATGATAGGTCGCATACCCCTGCACCGATTTAGCATGCACCAACCAACGTTCGGGAACCATATTGCTATATCATATGACGTGATTAGCTGAAACGTAAAATACTTATCCAGGCGTTGTACGATCTGGTATGCGCCAGCAAAGCCTGTGCAGAGGAATGTGCCCATTGGTTGATGCATGCAACGTCTGAGCAGAGGAACACGACCAATGAGGGGATTTGATTCATCTGGGCCCGGCACCCGGTTAGGGACTGTGATAGTTGAATGCATTCGAATTGGAAACTGGCTAAATCCCGGGAGTGAGCCAGGTGTCCTAGTGGTGTAATCAAATCAAATCAAATCAAATCAAATTGATTTATATAGCCCTTCGTGCATCAGCTGATATCTCAAAGTCCTGTACAGAAACCCAGCCTAAAACCCCAAACAGCAAGCAATGCAGGTGTAGAAGCACGGTGGCTCGGAAAAACTCCCTAGAAAGGCCAAAACCTAGGAAGAAACCTAGAGAGGAACCAGGCTATGTGGGGTGGCCAGTCCTCTTCTGGCTGTGCCGGGTGGAGATTATAACAGAACATGGCCAAGATGTTCAAATGTTCATAAATGACCAGCATGGTCAAATAATAATAAGGCAGAACAGTTGAAACTGGAGCAGCAGCACGGCCAGGTGGACTGGGGACAGCAAGGAGTCATCATGCCAGGTAGTCCTGAGGCATGGTCCTAGGGCTCAGGTCCTCCGAGAGAGAGAAAGAAAGAGAGAAAGAGAGAATTAGAGAGAGCACAATTAAATTCACACAGGACACCGAATAGGACAGGAGAAGTACTCCAGATATAACAAACTGACCCTAGCCCCCCACACATAAACTACTGCAGCATAAATACTGGAGGCTGAGACAGGAGGGGTCAGGAGACACTGTGGCCCTATCCGAGGACACCCCCGGACAGGGCCAAACAGGAGTAATGAGTAATGAGTGGGATTCTAATTTTTTAACATGCAAAGGTGATTTTTTTTCTATATATAAATGCTTCATATACCTTCACAATGAAAACTAGTTTGAAAAACCAAACATGTTTTATGGGAAAGAGATGTACGTTTCTGGACGGAGCACTATTTATTGTCCTGACCATCCCAGTGGATATTCGGTTATGTGTCACCCTGTCACTCAACCATTTGAACTTTTCAGCTATTTTTATATTGGGACATAAAACTAAAACTTTTCTATTGAGGGGTTTAAGAACCATTTTGCCGCCTGGTGGAGCCGGGCCATGGACGATTCACCATGCTGCCTTGTTGACAACATGACCGAGCTGTGGTCAAGTGGGTCTTGTCAGCCAGGTTACGAGCGGCGCAGAACAGCATTCGATTGAGACAGGCGCTCATCCTGCCCGTCACGTCACGGGCTATAGTCAGTGTGCCCCGCGGCTCAGCGTAATCGAATCCGCACAATGTCTACTTCCAAGATGGCGGCGGGATGTGAAAGAGTGGACAGTAGTCACAGCATGGATAAAAGCATAACTCTTCCACCCGACGAGATCTTCAGGAATTTGGAAAATGCAAAGAGGTTCGCAATAGACATAGGTAACGTTATACACTAAGTTGCATTTTTCTATCACTACTTGAATATATTCAGTTGGCTTCTTACTTTGACAACACACACAGCCAGGCATTCACGAGAGGTTAGCAAGCAGCGACGTGTTGTCGTTCTGTCTGGCTAACTAACGCTGCAGTGTTTAGATTAACTAAATTAAGTACCTGTTCCTGCGAAGTTACCTTAGCGCCACAAGCCTGCTACAGACATACATGTTATCTAGTGGCAATTACACATTTTATGGGCCAATTTAGCTACAGTTTTCTCAACTGTCTAGCTAGTTAAGTTAGCTAATTTTTACCACTGAGCCAAAGTGGCTGTGCTGTCAACAGTGTCTGACATGTTATTCCATGCTAACTAGGTAGCTACTACGATCAATTATCAACGTTTTTTCCTCACAGGTGGATCTCTGACGAAACTCGCCTATTACTCCACTGTTCAACACAAAGTAGCGAAAGTACGGTCATTCGACCATACTGCAAAGGTAGGTGGTATACATAAACGTTGGAACACTGTCAGTACACTCAGCCTGGTGTCAGACTAGACGCAACATAGTAAATGTACAACCGGGACACCCAGAATTTGGTTACACAAGACAGATGGTTACTCAAGCGAAAGTAGGGTGGATGGGTGGCCATATAACAGGAACGTTTAGCAACCAATGTTCCCTCTAAGCTGCGCACTGCAAGCAGCTCCCCAGGGACTACCACGCAGAAGAGACTTCAGCCATGTAGAGAAACACTAGATTGAACTTCAGTCAACTTTTTAGAGTTTGTCCTGTTAGTTTACACTATTGTCGTTCCTTTACTGTGGGAATTGTGATCGAATCAACACAATATTAGCTACTTTAAATGCAACATATCAAAACACACTATGCAGGAGATTTTGTTGTATGCAGAAGGCATTGCCGTAGGATTCTAATTGCATTGACAGGCAAGACTCAGGTCCGCACTCTATGCAGACCGGTGCGCCATAAACAATCAGTGCTGCAGTAGGATCTGTGCCATTTATTTTGAACTTGACTGTTTTTACAGCATGAGCGGTCATGAGGTGATGCACTTGTTTTGTGATCAAAGCGAGAGCTACTTATGCGACGTGTGCACATTTGTTCATATCCTTTGCTAGTTAGTGAATCTTTAACAGTTATGGATAATTTGTAGTCAGCAATGGGGAAGTGGTTGCTTCCTACAAGAGCACAATACATGTGCAATTCTAGACGTCTTTGAAAAGCGAGTCAGGTAAAGAGCTTTTCTTCGTCTTAAAGGGCCAGTGTTGTATTTTGAGACGGGTTTGAATAAGCTAAGTAGTAGTATGGGAGTAATGGTGCATTTTATTTTGTTAAGTGGTTTCTTGCATCAAATAACACATTTTCAGTCACCTCCTTGTCTGAAGGAAAAGTGGATTAACAGGTTAATGTCAAGCCCTGCATGTTGTTTTTTTCAGAAGTCTCATGGAATGTAGACCTACATTGAACACCACACATTGTCTGCTACTGTAGGCTGAATGATAGAACAGCTATTTCCATGTTAAAATGTTATGGGATGCATTTTCTTCATTGTTTTTTGATGGTAGGCCTACATTATGATCAAATAGCCACAGTATAACTGTTATAACTTTAACTTAAAGCTCAGTACAGCCTAAGGTGTCCACAGCAATCGCGCGCCAGAAGTTGCACAGAATTTTCACAATGTTCAATTTGGTGCTCAGCAGACCTGAAATTTACTCAGTGACAAAACAAATTAGAGGGAACATTGCGAGTTCGAATCTCATCATGGTTAACTTTAGCATTTTAGCTAATTAGAAACATTTCAACTACTTACTACTTTTTTGCTACTTTGTATCTACTTGGCATGTTAACTAACCATTCCCCTAACTCTAACCTTAACCCTTTTAGTTAACCCTAACCCCTAAAAGCCGCTGCATGGTCAAGCATAAATTTGCTTCAACCCTAGCTAACGTTAGACAGAAAATCGTAACATATCATATGACGTGTGATGATCATCCACAAATTAATACATACCATACAAAACATAACAAATCATACTAAATGTAGTGTCTTGGATTTACGTACAGAATAATACGAAATGCACTAAAACCAGGTTGTAGCGCTGAGGTCCAATGGAGCAGAGGACTTACAGTACATAAGAGCTTGGCCTTTTCCCTGTTAGATTTGCTCAACTCCTGTGTCCTCTTTCCTTTTGAAAAAGGTCAAAGATAATTGAGAAGAGGGACTGTTGATAAAAATGCTCATGTTTGAAATGAAGCAGTGGGAACTGGGACATCTCAGACTTCCGACTGGGAAAAAATCTTTAGAATTTTTCTAGAGCTTTGACGTCAAGATCACTGTCATGATTAGGGTTGCACATTTTGGGGGATATTCAGAGGTGGAAACTTTCCGTGGGAATATATGGGAATTAACAGAAATGTATGCAAATTAATATTAATACCATTATAAACGTAGAGATTTTTTGCATTGGCTATATTTACCATATCATATGGAGACATAATTGCAAATGACTAAATCCTTCCAATGGAAAAAATATCTAAAATGTAGTTACGAATTGAACTTTAATTGAGTTGACTCTTCACATGGGATGATATCACTGAACAACAAAAGGGAATATTGAATGATCCCCAATGATCCATCGCGTCTCCCAAAAACGGATTCAACATACATCTGTAAAATGATAGTCTTGACACTAAAGCTTTGGTTGTCTTTCTCTCAGGCTTCCATGTCTTCTCTCTGGACCTCCTCAATGTCCACCTCTTGAACATCAGACTGAGGCCTCATCTTCACTGTCACTTTCCAACCTTGTTGAGGTTGGATGGTTGTCAGGCTCAAAAAGCCTCAAATTTGCTGGAAGGAGGCAACAGGGGAAAGAGCCTCAGATCCACAAAGTCCCTTCCACCAGGTGGCTGATGAGATATGTTGGCACGACTGCCATATTGCATCTCCATCCCAAAGTCCTTGCTTGGAAGTGTGATTCGCCAGACTGCCAAGAACCTTGCTCTCATCTAGGCCAATGTGGCGAGACATGGTAGTGATGGCACCATAGGCCTTGTTGATCTCTACACCAGACAGGATGTTCTGGCCAGCATACTTGGGGCCCAACATGTACACTGCGGCATGTATGGGCTTCAGGCAGAAGTCTTCACACTTTTGGATGTATTTTAGAACTGCAGTTTCCTCCGCTTGGAGCAACAGTGAAGTGGGCAGGGCAGTACAGATGTCTTCTCTTACATCTGAAAGCAGAGTCTGAACATTAGACCGGATGGTATTGTCTCCCTCAATCCGTGCAATGGCTACTGCTATAGGTTTCAGGCTGCTTACCACTCTCTCCCAAAATAGATCATCCAGGAGGATCCTCTTGATGGGGCTGTCCATATCGGCAAACTGTGATATGGACATTTCTTGGAGAGACTTCTTCCCCTCCAGGAGACTGTCAAACATGATGACAACACTACCCAGACAGGTGTTACTGGGCAGCTTCAATGTTGTGCTCTTATTCTTCTCACTTCGCTTGGTGAGGTAGATTGCTGCTATAACTTGATGACCCTTCATATACCTAACCATTTCTTTGGCTCTCTTTTAGAGTGTATCCATTGTTTTCAGTGCCTGGATGTCCTTGAGGAGCGTATTTAATGCATGATCAGCACAGTCAATGGGTGTGATGTGAGGGTAGGACTCCTCCACCTTAGACCAAGCAGCCTTCATGTTTGCTGCATTGTCTGTCACCAGTGCAAATGTCTTCTGTGGTGTGTCATTGATGACTGCCTTGAGCTCATCTGCAATGTAGAGACCGGTGTGTCTGTTGTCCCTTGTGTCTGTGCTCTTGTTGAATACTGGTTGAGGGGTGGATGATGTAGTTAACTATTCCTTGATCATTCAACCACCCATCAAAGATGATTGCAAGTCTGCTTTGTCTGATTTTCTTGACCTTCACTTGAAATCTGCATCCAGCAATTGAGTAGATAAATCATGTCTGGTTGGAGGCGTGTATGCTGGGCGAAGAACATTTAGAAATCTCTTCCAATGCACATTGCCTGTGAGCATCAGAGGTTAACCAGTTGCATACACAGCTCGAGCAAGACATCCATCAGCATTTCTCTACATTCCTCCATTGAGTCAAAAAACAAATGATTCCAGGATAACCATGAGCTGTCGATAAGGTGTCTGATTCATAATTTTCACCTCGAGTAGAGGGAGAATTGTCAGAGGTTGCTTGTTGTGAGCTCTGAGGGAACTTTATGCACTTGGCCAGATGATTCTGCATCTTTGTTGCATTCTTCACATGATTTGGCACAGTATTTGCAAATGTACACAGCTTTTCCTTCTACATAAGCTGGAGTGAAATGTCTCCACACATCAGATAGTGCCCGTGGCATTTTCCTGTAAATATTAGTAAAATAAATGAATACAATTCCATGTACAGATAAATAGTTAAGCAGATTAAACAACTCCTTTGTAAGATACATGTTTTAAAAATGAAACCTGTATGGAAACAGGTGAATTTACTCTCCTCAGTTAGCAGGCGTGCTAAAACCCACATGACAGCAAAAACGAACTAGCAGAAATTACTAGTTAACAAAAAAAAATGTATGTCATATAAAATATATTCACCCCACCCGGTATTGTAATCAAAACTTACCAGAAAGCATGTAGTCCTTGGCTCAGACAGTGTAGTAGTAGTGGGCTCAATAGCAAGATCTTGAGAATCACTGTGCTTGCGGAGGGTTGCAATTCCATTGAATTGGGGATAGTTTAACCAAAGTATGCCACAAGACCTAGAATTGCCTTGTGTATCCCACAAAAATTTCACTGTTAGTTTATAACTTTTTTGATGAATTTAAGCACAATTCCCCAAATTCCAGGGCTTAACTTCCCATGAATAATATCTGGGAAGAATTCTGAAAATATACTAGAAATTTCCAACCCTTTGCAACCCTCGTTCCCAGTTATCTTGAAACTATCATAACGCGCCAATCGCGCGACATCAGGCAAATTACATTTACTGGTTGGAATCCCAAAATAAATATACAAAGCGATTAAAAACACTTAATAGATAAAGGTTAAGTAGACTATGTTTTTAAAATGTTTGCCTGCTTGTCGAACATCTCATTCCAAAATCATGGGCATTAATATGGAGTTGGTCTCCCCTTTGCTGCTATAACAGCCTCCACTCTTCTGGGAAGGCTTTCCTCTAGATGTTGGAACATTGCTACGGGGACTTGTTTCCATTCAGCTACGAGCATTAGTGAGGTCGGGCACTGATGTTTGATGATTTGGCCTGGCTAACAGTCGGTGTTCCTAAAGGTATTTGATGGGGTTGAGGTCAGGGCTCTGTGCAGGCCAGTCAAGTTCTTCCACATCGACAAACCATTTCTGTATTGACCTCGCTTTGTGCACGGGGGAATTGTCATGCTGAAACAGGAAAGGGCCTTCCCCAAACTGTTGCTTCAAAGTTGGAAGCAAGATTACCCTTCACTGAATCTACAGGGCCTAGCCTGTACCATGAAAAAGCCCCAGGCCATTATTCCTCCTGCACCAAACCTTAGTTGGCACTATGCATTGGGGCAGGTAGTGTTTTCCTGGCATCTGCCAAACACAGATTCATACTTCAGACTGCCAGATGGTGAAGCCTGATTCATCACTCCAGACAAATATTTCCACTGCTCCAGAGTCCAATGGCGGCGAGCTTTACACAAAAGCCAGCCGATGCTTGGCATTGCGCATGGCGATCTTAGCTTGTTTGTGGCTGCTTGGCCATGGAAACCCCTTTCATGAAGCTCCAGATGAACAGTTTGTGTTGACGTTGCTTCCAGAGGCACTTTGGAACTTGGTAGTGAGTGTTGCAATCGAGGACAGATGATTTTTACGTGCTACACACTTCAGCACTCCGTGGTCTCATTCTGTGAGCTTGTGTGGCCTACTAATTCGCGGCTTAGCCATAGTTGCTCCGAGACATTTCTATTTCACAATAACAACACTTATAGTTGATCGGGGCAGCTCTAGCAGGGCTTTCCTTTGTTGGAAAGGTGGCATCATATGACGGTGCCACTTGGAAAGTTACTGAGCTTTTCAGTAAGGCCTTAATACTGCCAATGTCTATCTATGGAGATTGCTTGGCTGTGTGCTCAGTTTTATACGCCTGTCAGTTACGGGTTTGGCTGAAATAGTTGAATCCACAAATTTGAAGGGGTGTCCACTTGTGTATCTTTCATATCAGCGAGAAATTGTTTTCTAAAAGAAAATGTTAAATTACTCGTGTTATTTCTTACATTAGTACCCCAGGTCATCTTAGGTTTCATTACATACAGTCGAGAAGAACTACTGAATATAAGAGCAGCGTCAACCATCAGTACGACCAAGAATATGACTTTCGCGAAGTGGATCCTGTGTTCTGCCTTTCACCCAGGACAACGGAATGGATCCCAGCCGGCGACCCAAAAAAACGACTTCGTAAAAGAGGGAAACGTAGCGGTCTTCTGGTCAGACTCCGGAGACGGGCTCATCGTGCACCACTCCCCAGTATACTTCTCGCCAATGTCCAGTCTCTTGACAACAAGGTTGATGAAATCCGAGCAAGGGTAGCATTCCAGAGGGACATCAGAAACTGTAACGTTCTTTGCTTCACGGAAACATGGCTCACTGGAGAGACTCTATCGGAGTCGGTGCAGCCAGCTGGTTTCTCCACGCATCGCGCCGACAGAAACAAACATCTTTCTGGTAAGAAGAGGGGCGGGGGCGTATGCCTTATGGCTAACGAGACGTGGTGTGGTCACAAAAGCATACAGGAACTCAAGTCCTTCTGTTCACCTGATTTAGAATTCCTCACAGTCAAATGTCGACTGCATTATCTACCAAGTGAATTCTCTTCGATTATAATCACAGCCGTATATATTCCCCCCCAAGCAGACACATCGATGGCTCTGAACGAACTTTATTTGACTCTTTGCAAACTGGAATCCATACATCCTGAGGCTGCATTCATTGTAGCTGGGAATTTTAACAAGGCTAATCTGAAAACAAGACTCCCTAAATTGTATCAGCATATCGATTGCACAACCAGGGCTGGCAAAACCTTGGATCACTGCTATTCTAACTTCCACGACGCATATAAGGCCCTGCCCCGCCCTCCTTTCGGAAAAGCTGACCACGACTCCATTTTGTTGATCCCTGCCTACAGACAGAAACTAAAACAAGAAGCTCCCACGCTGAGGTCTGTTCAACGCTGGTCCGACCAATCTGATTCCACACTCCAAGACTGCTTCCATCACGTGGACTGGGATATGTATTGCGTCAGACAACAACATTGACGAATATGCTGATTCGGTGTGCGAGTTCATCAGAACGTGCGTTGAAGATGTCGTTCCCATAGCAACGATTAAAACATTCCCAAACCAGAAACTGTGGATTGATGGCAGCATTCGCGTGAAACAAAGCGCGAACCACTGCTTTTAATCAGGGCAAGGTGACCGGAAATATGACCGAATACAAACAGTGTAGCTATTCCCTCCAAGGCAATCAAACAAGCTAAGCGTCAGTATAGAGACACAGTAGAATCTCAATTCAACGGCTCAGACACGAGGTATGTGGCAGGGTCTACAGTCAATCACGGATTACAAAAAGAAAACCAGCCCCGTCACGGACCCGGATGTCTTGCTCCCAGGCAGACTAAATAACTTTTTTGCCCACTTTGAGGACAATACAGTGCCACTGACACGGCCTGCAACCAAAACATGCGGCCTCTCCTTCACTGCAGCCGAGGTGATAAAACATTTAAACGTGTTAACCCTCGCAAGGCTGCAGGCCCAGACGGCATCCCCAGCCGCGCCCTCCGAGCATGCGCAGACCAACTGGCTGGTGTGTTTACGGACATATTCAATCAATCCCTATCCCAGTCTGCTGTTCCCACATGCTTCAAGAGGGCCACCATTGTTCCTGTTCCCAAGAAAGCTAAGGTAACTGAGCTAAACGATTACCGCCCCGTAGCACTCACTTCCGTCATCATGAAGTGCTTTGAGAGACTAGTCAAGGACCGTATTACCTCCACCCTACCTGACACCCTAGACCCACTCCAATTTGCTTACCGCCCAAATAGGTCCACAGACGATGCAATCTCAACCACACTGCACACTGCCCTAACCCACCTGGACAAGAGGATTACCTATGTGAGAATGCTGTTCATCGACTACAGCTCGGCATTTAACACCATAGTACCCTCCAAGCTCGTCATCAAGCTCAAGACCCTGGGTCTCGACCCCGCCCTGTGCAACTGGGTACTGGACTTTCTGACTGGCCGCCCCCATGTGGTGAGGGTAGGCAACATCTCCACCCCGCTGATCCTCAACACTGGGGCCCCACAAGGGTGCGTTCTGAGCCCTCTCCTGTACTCCCTGTTCACCCACGACTGCGTGGCCACGCACGTCTCAAACTCCATCATCAAGTTTGCGGACGACACAACAGTGGTAGGCTTGATTACCAACAACGACGAGACGGCCTACAGGGAGGAGGTGAGGGCCCTCGGAGTGTGGTGTCAGGAAAATAACCTCACACTCAACGTCAACAAAACTAAGGAGATGATTGTGGACTTCAGGTAACAGCAGAGGGAACACCCCCCCTATCCACATCGATGGAACAGTAGTGGAGAGGGTAGCAAGTTTTAAGTTCCTCGGCATACACATCACAGACAAACTGAATTGGTCCACCCACACGGACAGCATCGTGAAGAAGGCGCAGCAGCGCCTCTTCAACCTCAGGAGGCTGAAGAAATTCGGCTTGTCACCAAAACCACTCACAAAACTTCTACAGATGCACAATCGAGAGCATCCTGGCAGGCTGTATCACCGCCTGGTACGGCAACCGCTCCGCCCACAACCGTAAGGCTCTCCAGAGGGTAGTGAGGTCTGCACAACGCATCACTGGGGGCAAACTACCTGCCCTCCAGGACACCTACACCACCCGATGTTACAGGAAGGCCATAAAGATCATCAAGGACAACAACCACCCGAGCCACTGCCTGTTCACCCCGCTATCATCCAGAAGGCGAGGTCAGTACAGGTGCATCAAAGCTGGGACCGAGAAGCTGTTTTTCAGTCTCTATCTCAAGGCCATCAGACTGTTAAACAGCCACCACTAACATTGAGTGGCTGCTGCCAACAGACCCAACTCCAGCCACTTTAATAATGGGAATTGATGGGAAATTATGTAAAATATATCACTAGCCACTTTAAACAATGCTACCTAATATAATGTTTACATACCCTACATTATTCATCTCATATGTATACATATATACTGTACTCTATCATCGACTGCATCCTTATGTAATACATGTATCACTAGCCACTTTAACTATGCCACTTTGTTTACATACTCATCTCATATGTATATACTGTACTCGATACCATCTACTGTATCTTGCCTATGCCGCTTTGTACCATCACTCATTCATATATCTTTATGTACATATTCTTTATCCCCTTACACTTGTGTGTATAAGACAGTAGTTTTGGAATTGTTAGTTAGATTACTTGTTGGTTATTACTGCATTGTCTGAACTAGAAGCACAAGCATTTCGCTACACTCGCATTATCATCTGCTAATCATGTGTATGTGACAAATAAAATTTGATTTGATTTGACAGAGTTCCTCTCTGGAGCTGGGAGAAACATTCCAGAAGGACAACCATCTATGCAGCACTCCACCAATCAGGCCTTTATGGTTGAGTGGCCAGACTGAAGCCACTCCTCAGTAAAAGGCACATGATAGCCCACTTGGAGTTTGCCAAAAGACACCTAAATACTCTGACCATGAGAAACAAGATTATATGGTCTGATAGAACCAAGATTTATCTCTTTGGTCTGAAGGAAACCTGGCACCATCCCTACGGTGAAGCATGGTGGTGGCAGCATCAGGCTGTGAGGATGTTTTTCAGTGGCAGGGACTGGGAGACTAGTCAGGATCGAGGGAAAGTTAACAGAGCAAAGTACAGAGATCCTTGATTTATAACCTGTTTTAGAACACTCAGGACCTCAGACTGGGGTGAAGGTTCACCTTCCAACAGGACAACAACCCGAAGCACACAGCCAAGACAATGCAGGAGTGGCTTCGGGACAAGTCACTGAATATCCTTGAGTGGCCCAGCCAGAGGCCTGGACTTGAACCTAATCGAACATCTCTGGAGAGACCTGCAAATCACTATACAGCGACGCTCCCCATCCAACCTGACAGAGCTTGAGAGGATCATCGGAGAAGAATGGAAGAAACTCCCCAAATACAGTTGTGTCAAGCTTGTAACGTCATACCCAAGAAGACTCTGGGCTGTAATCGCTGCCAAAGGTGCTTCTACAAAGTACTGAGTAAAGGTTCTGAGTACTTATGTAAATGTGAAATTTCAGTTTTTGTAATAAATTTGCAAAATATTCTGAACCTGTTTTTGCTTTGTCATTATGGGATATTGTGTGTAGATTGACGCAGGAAAAAAACTATTGAATCCATGTTAGAATAAGGCTGTAGTGTAACAAAGTGGAAAAAGTCAAAGGGTCTGAATACTTTCCATATGCAGCGTAGAGTAAATTTATTTTGCAATGCTCACGCACGCACGCGGGTGGTCACGCGGGTGGTGTGGTCAGTATCTTTTTTTTTTTTTATCGCTGATAAAAGTTAACGGCCATATGTTTCAAAAGCCATATTGCAAGGGAGGATTGAGGTTTCTAAACGTTAAAACACAGCATCGGGATTGTAGATGACATGAGCCAGTCGTTGGCGACTCTAATCGCTGAAAACTTTAGGGTGAAGGCAGAATACCTCCTAGAGTTTGAGAGCTAGATACAGTTGTGCTTCCTCGACAAAATGAGGCTATCGAAGAGTGGAATATCATCTTCCATGTGCTATTAACGAAATGACACCACTCGACCACTTATCGGTTTCCGGGTTACTAAGGGTGGAGGAGAGAGGACGGAGGACAGACTTGCCAAAATGAGACCCCCCCCCTTATATCCAACTATTTAAGCCATTTATGCAGCAACAATAACATCAAATGTCTGTCAGTGCTCAATGAGGGGATAAAGAGATTTGCTGCCAAAGTGCTCAGCTATGAAGTGTTATTACAGTGTTTAGGCCTGGTTGACTAAGCAGACTGAACTGTGTTTCTTGTCTGAGGTCTCTGATGGGTCTACCTGATAAAAAATGTGTGTGTAGCTACAGAAACATAATCTAATCGAGCTTGTTTTAGTTGGAGAGAAGCCAATAGAGGATTGCTTCAGTGTGTGTTTTGTGGTAGACTCGTATAGGCTACCGATTTCATGATCTAGGGCATCAAGAAGTAGGGATGCACGATATTATGTTTTTGGCCGAGTCCGATATTTTCCTTGCCAAAAAAAACGATACTGATATTAAAAATGTTTGCGTCCTTTTTAAGCATTCTAGTACAATTAGTTGAAACACACATACACACTGACCAACAAGTTATTTTGTTGGCATTTACGCATGTCCCAATTACCAGTAAAACATAATCAAAACCTATTTCTTTCACTTGTTCTGTTTTGTTGTTCTCAACCAGCGAAGTTTTCACGTAAACTCTGTTTCTTGTCTGCATCGAAGTAGCGGTCCTTGTACCTAGCATTGAGCATGGTGTGACACAGTAGAGGTTCAGAGAATTCCACCGTATTGCTTGTTCACAGCCTCTAGTAGAGTACTTTTCCAAGTTAACCCGATGGTCTGTTAAAATTTTTGTTGAGCAGGCGTTTCAATGCCATGACAGGGTATCACGTCTGCTGCAGACACAGTTGAGCTTATTTCTCGAGTCAGTTGTTCGAATGGAGCTAGGCGAGTTTTTCAAACACGTTCTCAAATGCCATTGAAATGGCAGCAGCGGTATGAGAACGAGCATATTCTTGAGCATGCAATACAGCTTTAGTCAGTAGGAAATCCTCGTAGAACAAATGTGCTGTTAGACTCATAATGCTCATGGCGCTGACATCACTGGTCCAAATGTCAGTCGTGAAGCTAATAGCAGTGATGCCCATTAGAGGTCGGCCGATTATGATTTTTCAACACCGATACCGATTATTGGAGGGCCAAAAAAGCCCATACCGTCTAATCGGCCGATTTATATTTAAAAAAAAATATATATTTTTTAAATTCAATTCATTAATTTATTTGTGTGTGTATATATATATTATTTGTAATAATGACAATTACAACAATACTGAATGAACATTTATTTTAACTTAATATAATACATCAATAAAATCAATTTAGCCTCAAGTAAATAATGAAACATGTTTAATTTGGTTTAACTAATGCGAAAACAAAGTGTTGGAGAAGAAAGTAAAAGTGCAATATGTGCTATGTAAGAAAGCTAACATTTCAGTTCCTTGCTCAGAACATGAGTCTTCAATATTCCCAGGTAAGAAGTTTTAAGGTTGTAGTTCTAGGAATTATAGGACTATTTCCCACGCACAACGAAGAGCTGCTGGCAAAACAGTCCGATTATATGCAACGCAGGACACGCAAGATAATATCAAGTAATATCATCAACCATGTGTAGTTAACTAGTGATTATGACTTGTTTTTTACAAGATAAGTTTAATGCTAGCTAGCAACTTACCTTGGCTTACTGCAGTCGCGTAACAGGCAGTCTCCTTGTGGAGTGCAACGAGAGAGAGGCAGGTCGTTATTGCATTGGACTAGTTAACTGTAAGGTTGCAAGATTGGATCCCCCGAGCTGACAAGGTGAAAATCTGTCGCTCTGCCCCTGAACAAGGTTGTTCCTAGGCCGTCATTGAAAATAAGAATGTGTTCTTAACTGACTTGCCTAGTTAAATAAAGGTATAAAAATAATAATATATTTTTATTTTAATCGGCAAATCGACGCACAAAAATACCGATTTCCGATTATGAAAACTTTCAATCGGCCCTAATTAATCAAGTAGCTCATGGATGCTGTGTAACTCCAGTAGGGCAGCATCTGAAAAATGACGCCTACTTGGTAGTGTGTGCCAGTGCTCGATCCAGTCGGGGAAAGCCAACATCATACACAACAGAGAACGGTTGATTGTCAAGGGCAATGAATTCCATTATCTTGGCTTTAATGGACTTCCCCTTTGAGTTGTCTCGCTGAAATATTTGTACTTTTTCAAATGACTGCTTGACTTGTTGACTGTTCGATCCACACAGCAGACATTGTTGGCTAGGTTAGGAATGCTGTGTTGCACATGTAGCGCTATATTTTTCATGGCGTCATTACGTCATCTACGATATATATGTATGTACGTCAGCTTTGACATCGGTTTTCACATTGGTGTAAAACTAGACATCGGGCTGATGTTGCCATTTTTAGCTAATATTGGCCGAATCCGATATCGTGCATCCCTATCAAAAAGGTTTGTACATTGGGACAGTGAAGGTGTAGACTTAAAAGGTCTTACTGACACCACACAGGTTGCCCTGGTGATCTGCAGTGCTGGCCTGGTCTCTTAACTGTGTCTCTCCTCTTTTACTAGGAGACTGAGGGTGACCCCCTCTATGAGATCTCTATGCAGGAGGAGGTGTCGGCTCGCCTTCACTTCATTAAATTTGAAAATGCCTATATCGAAACCTGCCTGGACTTTATCAAAGATCACCTGGTCAACACTGACACCAAAGTCATCAAAGCCACCGGTGGAGGGGCTCACAAGTTTAAAGATCTCATAGAGAAGAAACTGAAACTCAGGTGAGTTTTATTTTTAAAGACCCTATGACCAGTAGAAGGTTTTGCTTATTATAATGTAGCTATTCTTTGTTTTGATTAGGGTGGACAAGGAGGATGAAATGACATGCCTGATCAAGGGCTGCAACTTTGTGCTGAGGAATATCACCCATGAGGCCTTTGTCTATGCCAAGCATGCAGACTCTGAGTTCCGCTTCCAGAACACTCACCCTGACATTTTCCCTTACCTGCTCATCAACATCGGCTCAGGGGTGTCCATTTTCAAGGTACCAATGCCTGACACTCCAGATCTGGTGTGACGTGGCCTATGTAGACTTACCCATTAATTCAACAATCTTTCTCTCCAAACAGGTTGAATCAGAGGATACATTTGAGCGTGTTGGAGGAAGCTCCATAGGTGGGGGGACATTCTGGGGCCTTGGAGCACTGCTCACAAAAACAAAGGTAAAACCCCTCCTCACCCCCATGCTGAGACTTATTTTTTACATTTTTATTTCACCTTTATTTAACCAGGTAGGCCAGTTGAGAACAAGTTCTCATTTACAACTGCAACCTGGCCAAGATGAAGCAAAGCAGTGTGACACACAACAATACAGAGTTACACATGGAGTAAACAATAAACAAGCCAATAATACATTAAACAAATCAATGACACAGTAGAAAAAAGAAAGTCTGTATACATTGTGTGCAGAAGGCATGAGGAGGTAGGCAATAATAGGCCATAGGAGCGAATAGTTACAATTTAGCAGATTAACACTGGAGTGATAAATGAGCAGATGATGATGTGCAAGTAGAGATACTGGTGTGCAAAAAGAAAAGTAAATAAAATAAAAACAGTATGGGGATGAGGTAGATTGGGTGGGCTATTTACAGATGGACTATGTACAGCTGCACCGATCGGTTAGCTGCTCAGATAGCTGATGTTTAAAGTTGGTGAGAGAAATAAAAGTCTCCAACTTCAGCGATTTTTGCAATTCGTTCCAGTCACTGGCAGCAGAGAACTGGAAGGGAAGGCGGCCAAATTGTTGGTGTTGGCTTTGGGGACGATCAGTGAGATATACCTGCTGGAACGTGTGCTATGGGTGGGTGTTTTTATCGTGAACTGAGATAAGGCGGAGCTTTACCTTGCATAGACTTATAGATGACCTGGAGCCAGTGGGTCTGGC
Organism: Oncorhynchus tshawytscha; assembly: GCF_018296145.1. Classification (NCBI taxonomy): domain Eukaryota; kingdom Metazoa; phylum Chordata; class Actinopteri; order Salmoniformes; family Salmonidae; genus Oncorhynchus; species Oncorhynchus tshawytscha. The sequence continues at coordinate 39,842,292 of NC_056435.1, read as the reverse complement.
GACGAATATGTAGCGAGGGCCAGCCGACTAGAGCATACAGTTCGCAGTGGTGGGTGGTATAAGGAGATTTGGTAACAAAACGGATGGCACTGTGATAGACTGCATCTAGTTTGCTGTGTAGAGTGTTGGAAGCTATTTTGTAGATGACATCGCCGAAGTCGAGGATCGGTAGGATAGTCAGTTTTACTAGGGTAAGTTTGACAGCGTGAGTGAAGGAGGCTTTGTTGCAAAATAGAAAGCCGATTCTAGAATAGATTTTTGATTTGAGATGTTTAATATGAGTCTGGAAGTAGAGTTTACAGTCTAGCTAGACACCTAGGTATTTATAGTTGTCCACATATTCTAGGTCGGAACCGTCCAGGGTGGTGATACTAGTCGGGCGGGCGGGTGCGGGCAGCGAACAGTTGAAAAGCATGCATTTGGTTTTACTAGCGTTTAAGAGCAGTTGGAGGCCACGGAAGGAGTGTTGTATGGCATTGAAGCTCGTTTGGAGGTTAGTTAGCACAGTGTCCAAGGAAGGGCCAGAAGTATACAGAATGGTGTCGTCTGCGTAGAGGTGGATCAGGGAATCGCCCGCAGCAAGCGCGACATCATTGATATATACAGAGAAAAGAGTCGGCCTGAGAATTTAACCCTGTGGTACCCCCATAGAGACTGCCAGAGGTCCAGACAACATGCCCTCTGATTTGACACACGGAACTCTGTCTGCAAAGTAGTTGGTGAACCAGGCGAGGCAGTCATTAGAAAAACCAAGGCTATTGAGTCTGCCGATAAGAATACAGTGATTGACAGAGTCGAAAGCCTTGGCCAGGTCGATGAAGATGGCTGCACAGTACTGTCTTTTATCGATGGCGGTTATATAATTTACTACCTTGAGCGTGGCTGAGGTGCACCCGTGACTGGCTCGGGAAGCCGGATAGCACAGTGGAGAAGGTACGGTGGGATTCGAAATGGTCAGTGATCTGTTTTATTAACTTGGCTTTCGAAGACTTTAGATAGGCAGGGCAGGATGGATATAGGTCTGTAACAGTTTGGGTCTAGGGTGTCACCCCCTTTGAAGAGGGGGATGACCGTGGCAGCTTTCCAATCTTTAGGAATCTCGGATGATATGAAAGAGGTTGAACAGGCTGGTAATAGGCGGCGGATAGTTTTAGAAAGAGAGGGTCCAGATTGTCTAGCCCAGCTGATTTGTACGGGTCCAGGTTTTGCAGCTCTTTCAGAACATCTGCTGTCTGGATTTGGGTGAAGGAGAAGCTGGGGAGGCTTGGGCGAGTAGCTGCGGCAGGGGGGGAGCTGTTGGCTGAGGTTGGAGTAGCCAGGAGGAAGGCACGGCCAGCCGTTGAGAAATGCTTATTGAAATTTTTGATTATCATGGATTTTTCAGTGGTGATCGTGTTATCTAGCCTCAGTGCAGTGGGCAGCTGGGAGGAGGTGCTCTTGTTCTCCATGGACTTTACAGTGTCCCAAAACTTTTTGGAGTTAGAGCTACAGGAGGCGAATTTCTGCTTGCTTGAAAAAGCTAACCTTTGCTTTCCTGACTGACTGCGTGTATTGGTTCCTGACTTCCCTGAACAGTTGCATATCTCGGGGACTATGCGATGCTATTGCAGTCTGCCACAGGATGTTTTTGTGCTGGACAAGGGCAGTCAGGTCTGGAGTAAACCAAGGGCTATATCTGTTCTTAGTTCTGCATTTTTTTGACTGGGGCATACTTCTCTAAGATGGTGAGGAAATTACTTTTAAAGAATGACCAGGCATCCTCGACTGACGGGATGAGGTCAATATCCTTCCAGGATACCAGATCGATTAGAAAGGCCTGCTCGCAGAAGTGTTTTAGGGAGCGCTTGACAGTGATGAGGGGTGGTCGTTTGACCGCAGATACAGACAATGAGGCAGTGATCGTTGAGAACCTGATTGAAAACAGCGGAGGTGTATTTGGAGGGCAAGTTGGTCAGGATAATGTCTGAGGGTGCCCATGTTAACAAATTTAGGGTTGTACCTGGTGGGTTCGTGTGAGATTGAGGGAATCTAGTTTAGATTGTAGGACTACCGGGGTGTTAAGCATATCCCAGTTTAGGTTAACTGACAGAACAAACTCTCTGAAGCTAGATGGGGGGGTGATCAATTCACAAATGGTGTCCAGGGCACAGCTGGGAGCGGAGGGGGATCGATAGCAGTGAGAGACTTATTTCTGGAGTGGTTCATTATTAAAATTAGAAGTTCAAACTGTTTGGGTATAGACCTGGAAAGTATTATAGAACTTTGCAGGCTATCTCTGCAGTAGATTGCAACTCCTCCCCGTTTGGCAGTTCTATCTTGACGGAAAATAATGTAGCTGGGTATGGAAATCTCAAAATTATTGGTGGCCTTCCAAAGCCAGGATTCAGATTCGGCAAGGACATCAGGGTTGGCGGAGTGTGCTAAAGCAGTGAGTAAAACACACTTAGGGAGGAGGCTTCTGATGTTGACATGCATGAAACCAAGGCTTTTTCGATCACAGAAGTCAACAAATGAGGGTGCCCGGGGACACGCAGGGCCTGTGTTTACCTCCACATCACCCGAGGAACAGAGGAGGAGTAGGATGAGGGTACGGCTAAAGGCTATCAAAACTGGTCGCCTAGAGCGTTGGACAAAGAATAAAAGGAGCAGATTTCTGGGCGTGGTAGAATAGATTCAGGGCATAATGTGCAGACTGGTATGGTGGGGTGCGGGTACAGCGGAGGTAAGCCCAGGCACTGAGTGATAATAAGAGAGGTTGTATCTCTGGATAAGCTGGTTATAATGTGTGAGGTAACCGCATGTGTGGGAGGTGTGACAAAGGAGGTATCAGAGGTATAATGAGTGGAACTAGGGGCTCCGCAGTAAACTAAAACAATGATCACTAACCTAAACAACAGTATACAAGGCATATTGACATGAGAGAGACATACAGCGAGGCATAAGTAATCACAGGTGTTGATTTGGAGAGCTAACTAAGACAACGGGTGAGACAACAACGGCTAATCAGCTAAAACAACAACAGGTAAAATGGTGATGACTGGGCAGAGAGGGTCGGTTAACTACACACAGAACCCGAGTTTGTGGCTGGGGCCCGACAGATTTAAAAATAGTAATAATAATCAAAAACTTCAAGCCCAATAACCTTTTTTAATTGATCAAGCTATTCAAATTAACTTAAATTTACAGTTTTATTTTCTGTTTGTTCTTGCCTATTATTTTGCCAGTTGACCTTACTGCTACTTTTTATTATCTGGAAGACTGCCCTGTGTACTTAAACCCTTGTTCTGAATAGGGTGGTTACAAAATAGCTATCTTGGTGAAAAGTCTCTTTTTAAAACTACTGTACTCCCATGACCTGCTCTCCCCTCCTACAGAGGTTTGATGAACTCCTTCAGTTGGCCTCGAAGGGGCAGCACACAAATGTTGACATGTTGGTCAAAGACATCTACGGGGGATCTTATGGGTCCTTGGGCTTGACTGGGGACCTTATTGCAAGCAGCTTTGGAAAATCTGCTACTCCTGACAAAGGTAAAGAGAATAGAGCATTTGCAGTACTTTTACTCTTTACCCCATGACATGTTTTTCATGGTACTGTCTTCAGGAGCAGACTCCCTGGCATGCTATCTACTGTAATATAGGCTACATTCCTGTTGAGCACTAACTGATTGATGACCTCTTACCCAGTTACTGTGACCTTGTCCCCTGTAGGCTGGTTGGTTACTGTTACTGTTGAGAAATGTAGACGAGGCAGCCAGCCATGGCAAAGAAAGCAACTAATTCACTCTATTAGGTCATTCATATGTATCATGTAGGTCATTCATGTGTATCATGTAGTGCCAATAATACCGGTCACAAACTACCTATACATAAACCACACTGTACGTACGTACTTCAATGTGACCTGGGCTTGTTGATGAGTTATGTTTCTGGTGCTTCACTTGGCTGTATGTTGACATACCTTTTACTTTTGTCTCCTCCTGAATTAGAGTTCTCTAAAGAAGACATGGCTAAGAGCCTGCTCCATATGATCAGCAATGACATTGGGCAGCTGGCTTGCCTCTATGCCCGGCTCCACAACTTGACCAGGGTCTACTTTGGGGGTTTCTTCATCCGAGGACACCCTGTCACTATGCACACCATCACTTACAGCATCAACTTCTTCACCAAGGCAAGCCCCCCCCACAATGTACCTCATTAACAAGCATGTCTTTCTCAATCCAGTTACATTTGATTGAGGTCTAGATTTAGCACTGACAGAACTGGATCTGATGGCAGCTGACTATAATCAGGTATGGGCCTAGTTCAGAGCTTGAAAAGCAGCAATCAAATCTGAACTGCACTATTCACACAGTACATAAACACTACATTTTAAGGTTTGTTTTATTAAATTAAGCATTTCAAATGTCATGCCTTGTGTGTAACAATGTAACATGGACAATTTTAGTTTAGAGCTTTTTCATTGTTAAAATGCCCCCCCCTCAACAACAAAAAGATCGAATACTAATGTCCGTTCGGATATCCGGATATTCGATTAACCGTGCTCCTCCCTAGTGGAGATGATACATAAACATTGATATGACATGTTTGATTGTATTGGGCTGATAGGCTACTTTTAAATGATGCAATCTATGAGCATAATTAGTTGGAAATGGTTCCATCTGAGTGGAGTTTTATATTGTGTTTTTGCAGGGTGAAGTCCAGGCACTCTTCCTGAGGCATGAAGGCTATCTGGGGACTATTGGAGCCTTCCTTAAGGGAGCAGAGGAAGACAGTAGGTCAAGATGCTTTCATCTATGGAGTTTCTTCTTGACAGAAAGTGGCACAGGAATCCATAGTTTATCACACCCTAGGTTTTGTAAGGATTTTCTTCTTGATGGGAAGTTCTTTTGTCTAATTCACTGTTATTTGTTGCGCTTTATCTAGATCCTAACCAGTACAGTTGGGGGGAGAACTATGCTGGGAGCTCTGGCCTTATGAGTACTTCTCCTGACCTGAACCCCATGCAACGTGCACGTAGTGGAACAGTAAGTCCATTGGAAAAGTTAAAATACTGAAAGGTCAGCACAAGACCACCAGGGTGCGCTCATAACCCACTTGTTATTTAATTTTGGTGTCATTTCATTGACCATTATAGCAATTCTCCCCGCTCTCAGCCTGAGATTGTGGATTTTATCTTTTCTATGGAAATGTCACCAACGCTGTCCTTTTAAAATCCACGGGCCTGGTATGAGGCATTCATTGATCTTTTCTGTCTAACATTTTGTTTTAATTTCTTCTCTTCATATCCACAATCTTTTACCTCTGTTTACCTACTGTAAACCCTTCAGTTTTCCGTAAGTACTTCTCCATGCTTTGTGTGTAGTGGTTTGATTAGGGCTAAATGTTTCCTCATGATTCTGGCTTTGTAGCTACCAGCTTGCCAAGCATTCACATTCACAATGGGTTAAATAAGGTTTCAGAGAGACAGCTGTGGCATTGTAACTGCTATATGCCAGCCTTTTCCTTTATTGCATAACAGCCTTTGAAGTGTTGCTCTATGTAGTCATGGTTTAAATTGAGCTGTAACATGTTATAACCAACCTTATAGTCAACCAACCTGTGTGACACTGTGGAGAATAGTAGGGCAGGTCTGTTCACCTTATAAATTGTGCATGAAATCATACTCACTGCACAGATGTGACTGGTGTGAGGTGGTGTACTATATTTTTTAAATCAAATCAAATCAAATCAAATTTTATTTGTCACATACACATGGTTAGCAGATGTTAATGCGAGTGTAGCGAAATGCTTGTGCTTCTAGTTCCGACAATGCAGTAATAACGAGCAAGTAATCTAACTAACAATTCCAAAAAAAAACTACTGTCTTATACACAGTGTAAGGGGATAAAGAATATGTACATAAGGATATATGAATGAGTGATGGTACAGAGCAGCATAGGCAAGATACAGTAGATGATATCGAGTACAGTATATACATATGAGATAAGTATGTAAACCAAGTGGCATAGTTAAAGTGGCTAGTGATACATGTATTACATAAGGATGCAGTCGATGATATAGAGTACAGTATCAACGTATGCATATGAGATGAACAATGTAGGGTAAGTAACATTATATAAGGTAGCATTGTTTAAAGTGACTAGTGATATATTTACATAATTTCCCATCAATTCCCATGATTAAAGTGGCTGGAGTAGAGTCAGTGTCATTGACAGTGTGTTGGCAGTAGCCACTCAATGTTAGTGGTGGCTGTTTAACAGTCTGATGGCCTTGAGATAGAAGCTGTTTTTCAGTCTCTCGGTCCCAGCTTTGATGCACCTGTACTGACCTCGCCTTCTGGATGACAGCGGGGTGAACAGGCAGTGGCTCGGGTGGTTGATGTCCTTGATGATCTTTATGGCCTTCCTGTAGCATCGGGTGGTGTAGGTGTCCTGGAGGGCAGGTAGTTTGCCCCCGGTGATGCGTTGTGCAGACCTCACTACCCTCTGGAGAGCCTTACGGTTGAGGGCGGTGCAGTTGCCATACCAGGCGGTGATACAGCCCGCCAGGATGCTCTCGATTGTGCATCTGTAGAAGTTTGTGAGTGCTTTTGGTGACAAGCCGAATTTCTTCAGCCTCCTGAGGTTGAAGAGGCGCTGCTGCGCCTTCCTCACGATGCTGTCTGTGTGAGTGGACCAATTCAGTTTGTCTGTGATGTGTATGCCGAGGAACTTAAAACTTGCTACCCTCTCCACTACTGTTCCATCGATGTGGATGGGGGTGTTCCCTCTGCTGTTTCCTGAAGTCCACAATCATCTCCTTAGTTTTGTTGACGTTGAGTGTGAGGTTATTTTCCTGACACCACACTCCGAGGGCCCTCACCTCCTCCCTGTAGGCCGTCTCGTCGTTGTTGGTAATCAAGCCTACCACTGTTGTGTCGTCCGCAAACTTGATGATTGAGTTGGAGGCGTGCATGGCCACGCAGTCGTGGGTGAACAGGGAGTACAGGAGGGGGCTCAGAACGCACCCTTGTGGGGCCCCAGTGTTGAGGATCAGCGGGGAGGAGATGTTGTTGCCTACCCTCACCACCTGGGGGCGGCCCGTCAGGAAGTCCAGTACCCAGTTGCACAGGGCGGGGTCGAGACCCAGGGTCTCGAGCTTGATGACGAGCTTGGAGGGTACTATGGTGTTGAATGCCGAGCTGTAGTCGATGAACAGCATTCTCACATAGGTATTCCTCTTGTCCAGATGGGTTAGGGCAGTGTGCAGTGTGGTTGAGATTGCATCGTCTGTGGACCTATTTGGGCGGTAAGCAAATTGGAGTGGGTCAAGGGTGTCAGGTAGGGTGGAGGTGATATGGTCCTTGACTAGTCTCTCAAAGCACTTCATGATGACGGATGTGAGTGCTACGGGGCGGTAGTCGTTTAGCTCAGTTACCTTAGCTTTCTTGGGAACAGGAACAATGGTGGCCCTCTTGAAGCATGTGGGAACAGCAGACTGGTATAGGGATTGGTTGAATATGTCCGTAAACACACCGGCCAGCTGGTCTGCGCATGCTCTGAGGGCGCGGCTGGGGATGCCGTCTGGGCCTGCAGCCTTGCGAGGGTTAACACGTTTAAATGTCTTACTCACTTCGGCTGCAGTGAAGGAGAGACCGCATGATTCCGTTGCAGGCCGTGTCAGTGGCACTGTATTGTCCTCAAAGCGGGCAAAAAGTTATTTAGTCTGCCTGGGAGCAAGACATCCTGGTCCGTGACTGGGCTGGGTTTCTTCCTGTAGTCCGTGATTGACTGTAGACCCTGCCACATACCTCTTGTGTCTGAGCCGTTGAATTGAGATTCTACTTTGTCTCTGTACTGGCGCTTAGCTTGTTTGATAGCCTTGCGGAGGGAATAGCTGCACTGTTTGTATTCAGTCATGTTACCAGACACCTTGCCCTGATTAAAAGCAGTGGTTCGTGCCTTCAGTTTCACACGAATGCTGCCATCAATCCACGGTTTCTGGTTAGGGAATGTTTTAATCGTTGCTATGGGAACGACATCTTCAACGCACGTTCTAATGAACTCGCACACCGTATCAGCGTATTCGTCAATGTTGTTGTCTGACGCAATACGAAACATCTCCCAGTCCACGTGATGGAAGCAGTCTTGGAGTGTGGAGTCAGCTTGGTCGGACCAGCGTTGGACAGACCTCAGCGTGGGAGCTTCTTGTTTTAGTTTCTGTCTGTAGGCAGGGATCAACAAAATGGAGTCGTGGTCAGCTTTTCCGAAAGGGGGCGGGGCAGGGCCTTATATGCATCGCGGAAGTTAGAGTAACAATGATCCAGGGTCTTTCCACCCCTGGTTGCGCAATCAATATGCTGATAAAATTTAGGGAGTCTTGTTTTCAGATTAGCCTTGTTAAAATCCCCAGCTACAATGAATGCAGCCTCCGGATAAATCGTTTCCAGTTTGCAGAGAGTTAAATAAAGTTCGTTCAGAGCCATCGATGTGTCTGCTTGGGGGGGATATATACGGCTGTGATTATAATCGAAGAGAATTCTCTTGGTAGATAATGCGGTCTACATTTGATTGTGAGGAATTCTAAATCAGGTGAACAGAAGGATTTGAGTTCCTGTATGTTTCCTTCATCACACCATGTCACGTTGGCCATAAGGCATACGCCCCCGCCCGTCTTCTTACCAGAGAGATGTTTGTTTCTGTCGGCGCGATGCGTGGAGAAACCCGCTGGCTGCACCGCTTCGGATTGCGTCTCTCCGGTGAGCCATGTTTCCGTGAAGCAGAGAACGTTACAGTCTCTGATGTCCCTCTGGAATGCTACCCTTGCTCGGATTTCATCAACCTTGTTGTCAAGAGACTGGACATTGGCAAGAAGAATGCTGGGGAGTGGTGCACGATGTGCCCGTCTCCGGAGTCTGACCAGAAGACCGCTTCGTTTCCCTCTTTTTCTGAGTCGTTTTTTTTTTGGTCGCTGCATGTGATCCACTCGGTTACACTGGTTGTAAGGCAGAACTCAGGATCCGCATCGCGAAAAACATATTCTTGGTCGTACTGATGGTGAGTTGACGCTGATCTTATATTCAGTAGTTCTTGTCGGCTGTATGTAAAGAAACCTAAGATGACCTGGGGTACTAGTGTAAGAAATAACACGTAAAAAAACAAAAAACTGCATAGTTTCCTAGGAACGCGAAGCGAGGCGGCCATCTCTGTCGGCGCCGGAACTCCAGTGATACTATAATGTTGATGCGTGTGTCCACTGCCCACTAACAGTGTGGAGTTTGACACAATGTTATTCTCAACTCACTGACCACCTAGGGGGCATAGTGAAAACATATTGGAGTTTAGCTATGTTTGAAGGAGTCGTTTCACTTTTATTGGGTTGTTTAGCAACAAAACCGATGCGTGCGCAACTTTGGGGCAAAACAGACTGGGTTGGCTTATGTTCAAAGGATTATTGACAACATGTAAACTCCCTCTTCAAATTAGGGCTAATTTGAAAAGCTGTTACAAAGAGGACATTGTATTATTTCTTTGTACTCCCTGGCGAAGGCCATGCTGCTGTAACGCGTCTGATTTATGATTATTTATTTTTTTACATTGAACATGCCAAACAAATAAAGGCATTTTAATTAATTATATGGAGTGCCTTGGTCCTCCTTTCTTTTTGATAATATGTCAACTATATTTGGCCTCCAAATATTTATTGAAAACATAAATGTGCACAATAAGCACTTGCTTTCTCTCAAATACATCGTTACAGTTGTTGGTTAGCTTACTAATGAATTTTAGCCATATTAGCATGGATATGTCATTACTCAAAACACCTCAAAACAAGACCTGGTATCAAGAACAAGATACAACTGGCTGAAACGAGTCGCCTATGAGTCCCCACATCAAATTGTTTTGGTCACATACACATGGTTAGCAGATTTTAATGCGAGTTTTGCGAAATGCTTGTGCTTCTAGTTCCGACAGTGCAGTAATATCTAACAATTCCCCAACAACTACCTAATTTCATCCCTTTAGATGTGTGTGTACATGGATAAGCGATGGCCAAGTGGCATAGGTAAGATGTAGTATATACATATGAGATGAATAATGAAAGATATGTAAACATTATTAAAGTGACTAGTGAGTCTCTATGTTGGCAGCAGCTTCTGAGTTAGTGATTGCTTTTTAGCAGTCTGATGGCCTTGAGATGGAAGCTGTTTTTCAGTCTCTCGGTTTCAGCTTTGATGCACCTGTACTGACCTCGCCTTCTGGGTGGTAGCGAGGTGAACAGGCAGTGGCTCGGATGGTTGTTGTCCTTGATCTTTTTGGCCATTCCTGTGACATCGGGTGCTGTAGGTGTCCTGGAGGGCATGTAGTTTGCCCCTAGTAATGCATTGTGCAGACCACACCTACCTCTGGAGAGCCTTGCGGTTGAGGGTGGTGCAGTTGCTGTACCAAGCGGTGATATAGCCTGACAGGATGCTCCCAATTGTGCATCTGTAAAAGTTTGTCAGGGTTTTAGGGTGAGCCTTCACCACACTGTCTGTGTGGGTGGAACTTTTCAGTTTGTCTGTGTACGCCGAGGAACTTGAAGCTTTCCACCTTCTCCACTACTGTCCCTTCGTTGTGGATATGGGGCTGCTCCCTTGGCTGTTTCCTGAAGTCCACGATCATCTCCTTGTTGTTGACGTTGAGTGAGAGGTTTTCCTCACACCACACTCAGATTGCCTTCACCTCCCTGTAGGCTGTCTCGTCATTGTTGGTAATCAAGCCCACTACTGTTGTGTCGTCTGCAACCTTGATGATTGAGTTGGAGGTGTGCATGGCCACGCAGTCATGGGTGAACAGGGAGTACAGGAGTGTGCTGAGCACGCACCCTTGTGGGGCCCCAGTTTTGAGGGTCAGTGAAGTGGCAATGTTTCTTACCTTCACCACCTGGGGGCCGGCCCATCAAAGTCCAGGACCCAATTGCATAGGACAGGGTTGTGACCCAGGGCCTCCAGCTTAATGATGAGCTTGGAGGGTACCATGGTGTTGAATGCTGAGCTGTAGTCAATGAACAGCATTTTTACATAGGTATTCCTCTTGTCCAGATGGTATAGGACAGTGTGCATGCGATTGCATCGTCTGGACCTGTTGGGGCGGTCTGCAAACTGAAGTGGGTCTAGGGTGGCAGGTAAGGTAGAGGTGATATGATCATTGACTAGTCTCTCTCAGCACTTCATGATGCCGAGGGGGGGGGGGTGCAAGCCGAAGATGGCAGCATCGTGTTGTGGGGTGCTTTGCTGCAGGACGGACTGGTGCGCTTCACAAAATAGATGGCTTCATGAGGAAAGGAAAATTATGTGGATATATTGAAGCAACATCTCAAGACGTGAGTCAGGAAGTTAAAGCTTCGCAAATGGGTCTTCCAAATGGACAATGACACCAAGCATACTTCCAAAGTTATGGCAAAATGGCTTAAGGACAACAAAGTACAGGTATTGGGGTGGCCATCACAATGCCCTGACCTCAATCCTGTAGAAAATTGGTGGGCAGAACTGAAGAAGCGTGTGTGAGCAATGAGGCCTACAAACCGGACTCAGTTACACCATCTCTGTCAGGAGGAATGGGCCAAAATTACATTTATTGTGGAAGGCTACCCGAAACGTTTGATCCAAGTTAAACATTTTAAAAGGCAACGCTACCAAATACTAATTGAGTTTATGTAAACTTCTGACCCACTGGGAATGTGATGAAAGAAATAAAACCTGAAATTAATAATTACTATTATTATTTACTACTATTATTCTGACATTTCACGTTCTTAAAATAAAGTGGTGATCCTAACTGACCTAAGTCATGGAATTTTTACTAGGATTAAATGTCAGGAGTTGTGAAAAACTGAGTTTAAATGTAATTGGCTAAGGTGTATGTAAACTTCCGACTTCAACTGTAGATCGGTGTTATTCTCTGAGGCTGCCCGGAACATTTCCCAGTCCTCGTGATCAAAACAATCGGGAAGCGTGGATTCCGATTGGTCAGAACAGCGTTGAACGTTCTAGTCATGGGTACATCTTGTTTGAGTTTCTGCCTATAGGACTGTAGGAGCAAGGTGGAGTCGTGGTCGGATATGTTGACAAGGCAGTTTCTTGTCATTGTTGCTGGCTATCTAACCATTCAAAATCATACCACACAGCCTTTTACCCCTGCGATATGCATTTTGCTGGCGTTGTCATTATGTACAGTGCTCATTTTGTCTCCTCTTCGGCTTCAGTTTGACATGTTGGAGATGGACCGTTTGGAGAGGCAGCTGGTGAATCTGCCCCTGCTGCAGGACCCGTCCTCCTACATCCCAGACACAGTGGACCTCTCAGAGGACGCCCTTGCACGGGAGTACTGGCTCTACTGCTTCGAGGAGGCCCTGGATGGGGTAAGAGACAGAGAACCTGCCACTGGTCTATTAATCAATATACACACATTGCATTATGCATTGACAGGGAGTCCTTATCCTGGTCACTTTTGAAACAGTTGATCTGGGCAATGTGCTTTGGATAGGTGGTGAAGAGAGCTGTTGCCAGCCAGCCTGATCTTCCAGAGGCCGCTGAACGAGCAGAGAAGTTCCGTCACAAGTACCAGCACAAGCTTCAGACCCTCCGCCACCAGCCTTTGTAAGGGGAGCCACAGGATCTGAATGCCACAGCTGCAGATAGATTTCAAAGGCTGTTAAACCAACTAGAGCATAACACGGTTCCTTGATAATTTATAGATGCTTGTCTCCAAAGGCCTCTTATTAGTGGATGAGTGACTCTTGTAGATGAAGTCTCACTGTTCCCTCACCAATCTGTATGTGTTTATCTGCTAATGTAGAGTACTTCTCTTCTCACCTCTAGTGCTTATGGATCCCTCACTGTAAGAAGTCTGTTAGACACAAGAGAACACTGTTTAAACGAGTTCAACTTCCCTGACCCATACTCAAAGGTTTGAGTGGTTCTATAGCTCTTTCCTATAAAACTATTTTTCTCTATTGTTGTTCATTGTTCCAATAAATGTTCTAATGCTACTCTTTTTCTGGAATTGATGTACCTTGAATGATGAGTAGTTCATCTGATGAAGCTTTCAAGTGTCATCTTGTGTGCCTTTTAATGTAATTTCATGTCCACTTGCCTTGATTAGCATGAATTGCTAATGTTATAGATCATCTGTGAGAAGTGGGAGGAAGCTGTTGTCTCAGTGCTGTGTCTCCACCCCTCCCACAGATCAAGCAGGGGGAGAACGACCTGGCCCTCAAGTACTTCCAGAAGGCAGTCAAGTCCCTGGGGGAGCTGAGCTGGGAGCAGAGGCAGTTTGCCCTGGTCAGGGGCCTCCTGGCTGGGAACGTCTTTGATTGGGGAGCCAAGGCTGTATCGGAGTGAGTCTTAATGAGGCTGCATTCTGTGCACTCCTAAACTTGGGACTTTGAAGGATATTATTAGGACTAAAATTCTGGTCATATACAGTGCATTAGGAAGGTTTTCTGACCCCTTGACATTTTCCACTTTGTTACATTACAGCCTTATTCTAAAACAGATTACATTTTTTCCCTCAAATCTACACACAATATCCCATAATGACAAATCAAAAACAGGTTTAGAAATGTTTGCAAATGTATTAAAAATAAAAACTGAAATCACATTCACATAAGAATTCAGACCCTTTACTCAGTACTTTGTTGAAGCACCTTTGGCCATGATTACAACACAGAGTCTTCTTTGGTGTGATGCTTCAAGCTTAGCACTACTGTATTTGGAGAGTTTCTCCTATTCTTCTCTGCAGATCCTCTCAAGCACTGTCAGGTAGGCTGGGGAGCGTCGCTGCACAGCTTTCTTCAGGAGAGATGTTCGATCGGGTTGAAGTCCGGGCCCTAGCTGGGCCCCTCAAGGACATTGAGACTTTTCCCGAAGCACAATTGATTGGATTCCACCTGTGGAAAATTGTATTGATTGGACATGATTTGGAAAGGTACACCTGGTTATATAAGCTCCCACAGGTGACAGTGCATGTCAGAGCAAAAACCAAACCATGAGTTTGAAGGAATTGTCCGTAGAGCTCCGAGACAGGATTATGTCGAGACACAGATCTGGGGAAGGGTACCAAAACATTTCTGCAGCATTGAAAGGCCCCAAGAACACAGTGGCCTCCATTTAAATTGAAGAAGTTTGGAACCACCAAGACTCTTCGTAGAGCTGATCGCCCGGCCAAACTGAGCAATCGAGGGAGAAGGGCCTTGATAAGGGAGGTAACCGAGAACCCGATGGTCACTCTGACAAAGCTCCATAGTTCCTCTGTGGAAATTGGAGAACCTTCCAGAAGGACAAGCATCTCTGCAGAACTCCACCAATCAGGCCTTTATGGTAGAGTGGCCAGATAGAAGCCACTCTTCAATGAAACGCACATGACAGCCTGCTTGGAATTTGCCAAAAGGCACCTAAAGACTCTCAGACCATGAGAATCAAGATTCTCTGGTCTGATGAAACCAAGTTCGAATTCTTTGGTCTGTATGCCAAGCGTCACATCTGGAGGAAATCTGGCACCATCCCTACGATGAAGCATGGTGGTGGCAGCATCATGCTGTGGGGATGTTTTTCAGTGGCATGGACTGGGAGACTAGTCAGGATGGACTGGGAGACTAGTCAGGATTGAGGAAAAGATTAATGTACAAAGTACGGAGATCCTAAATGAAAACCTGCTCCAGAGCACTCAGGATCTTAGACTGGGGCGAAGGTACACATTTTAATCAGGATAATGACCCTAAGCCCACAGCCAAGACAACACCGGAGTGGTTTCGGGACAAGTCTCTGAATGTCTTTGAGTGGCCCAGCCAGAGCCCGGACTTTAACCCGATCGAACATCTCTGGAGAGACTTGAAAATAGCTGTGAAGTGACGCTCCTCATCCAACTTGACAGGGCTTGAGAGGATCTGCATAGAAGAATGGGAGAAACTCTCCAAATACAGGTGTGCCAAACTTGTAACATCATGCTCAAAGCTGTAATCACTGCCAAATGTTATTCAACAAAGCACTGAGTAAAGAGTGAACACTTGTTTTAATTTGATATTTCAGGGTTTTATTTTTACATTTCTAAAAACCTGTTTTTGCTTTGTCATTATGGGGTATTGTGTGTAGATTGATGAGGAAAAAAACAATTGAATCAACTTTAGAATAAAACTATAATGTCTGAGTACTTTCCGAATGCTCTGTGTATGTATGCATGTGTGTACATACAGTAGCAGTCAAACGTTTGGACACCTACTCATTCCAGGGTTTATTTATTTTTACTCTTTTCTACATTGTAGAATAATAGTGAAGACATCAACACTATGAAATAACTCGTATGGAATCATGTAGTAACCACAAGTGTTAAAACAAATCAAAATAATATTTTATATTTGAGATTCTTCAAAGTAGCCACCTTTTGCCTTGATGACAGCTTTGCACACTCTTGGCATTCTATCAAGCAGGAATTAACAGGTTAAGTTATTTGAGGAATTTATTTCCTTAATGCGTTTGAGACAATAAGTTTGACAAGGTAGTGGTGGTATACAGAAGATAACCCTATTCGGTAGAAGACCAAGTCCATATTATGGCAAGGACAGCTCAAATAAGGAAAAGAAACGACAGTCCATTGTTCAATCCGGAAAATTTCGAGAACTTTTAAAGTTTTTACAAGTGCAGTCGCAAAAACCATCAAGCGCTATGACGAAACTGGCTCTCATGAGGACCGCCACAGGAAAACAAGACCCAGAGTTACCTCTGCTGCAGAGGATAAATTCATTAGATTAGCTGCATCTCAGATTGCAGTCCAAATAAATGCTTCAGAGTTCCAGTAACGGACACATCTCAACATCAACTGTTCAGAGGAGAATGCGTGAATCAGGCCTTCATCGTCGACTTGCATTCGAAGAAACCACTACTAAAAGACACCAGTAAGAAGAAGAGACTTGCTTGGGCCAAGAAACACGAGCAATGCACATTAGACCAGTGGAAATCTGTCCTTTTGGTCCAAATGTTTTATTTTTGGTTCCAACTGCCGTGTCTTTTGTAAGTTGAACGGATGATCTCCGCATGTGATTCCCACCGTGAAGCATGGAGGAGGTGGTGTGATGGTGTTTGCTGGTGACACTGCCAGTGATTTATTTAGAATTTAAGGCACACTTTACCATCATGGCTACCACAGCATTCTGCAGTGATACACCATCCAGTTTGCGTGGGACTTAGTGGGACTATCATTTGTTTTTCAACAGGACAATTATCCAACAAACCTCCAGGCTGTGTCAGGGCTATTTTACCAAGAAAGAGAGTGATAGACTGCTGCATCAGATGACCTGGCATCCACAATCACCTGACCTCAACCCAATTGAGATGGTTTGGGATGTGTTGGACCGCAGAGTGAAGGAAAAGCAGCCAACAAGTTCTCAGCATATGTGGGAACTCCTTCAAGACTTGGAAAAACATTCCTCATGAAGCTGGTTGAATGGCAAGAGTGTGCAAAGCTGTCAAGGCAAAGGGTGCCTACTTTGAAGAATCTAAAATATATTTTGATTGAACCTTTTTCGTTACTACGTGATTCTATATGTGTTATTTCATAGTTTTGATGTCTTCACTGTTATTCTACAATGTAGAAATAAAGAACAGCCCTGGAAGGAGTAGGTGTGTCAACTTTCGTCTGCTACTGTATATTTCAATTTTCTTGAAAATGTTGTGTTTTTAGATGAGCAAAGAATGTTGCTCATGCTCACATTTTCACTTGTAATAGTGTTCTGGAGTCTGATCCGGAGTTTGGCTTTGAACATGCAAAACTGCAGTTGGAAGGTATGAAAGCCCCTATTGGGTAAACATGTGTTTTATGTGTCCTGCATTTTATACTGCTGCTGCAACCTATACAGGCTACTTAATTATAGTCCCTTTTTCTCCATAGAGCGGCCGTGGCTTGTGGATGCCTATGACCAATGGCTCAAGAGACTGAAGGTAAGAATTTAAACTGTTTCCTGATGATGAAGTGTTTCAAAGTTGTTATTATATTAGCTGCATTTGGTTTATGGGCCACATCCTAACTTAAGATCCATAGAAGTTGTGTGCCTGGATCTCAAGTTAGGATTTGGCACAAATATGTATATGACTTGATGCTGTGGAACAGTAATTGAATACCATGCCTGCTGGCTTTCTTTTCCAGGGCCCACCTCATAAGTGTGCATTGTTTTTCGTAGATAATAGTGGAATAGACATCATACTTGGAGTGTTCCCATTTGTCAGAGAGCTTCTCTGCAGGGGAACAGAGGTAAGAAGCTACACAGTCCTTCCAATCATCTGAAAAGCTGTCACTTGTACCACCCATTCAAATATACACAGGATTTAATAAAACACAATGAATACAGCAAGATTTCCCTTTTTCTTCATTTGACCCCCTGCTATGTTGTTTTCCAGGTTGTCCTTGCCAGCAACTCTAGCCCAGCTCTGAATGATGTAACAAACAGTGAGCTGCAGATCTTGACTGAAAGAATAGCTGCAATGGATTTAGTCATACAGTGAGTATTTAAGTCTTTTGGCACTGCATTTATGGATGTAAAAGAGGATAGTAATGATGTGTTTTTTTTGTTTTCCTATACCAGCATGTCAATGTCCATTTAATTTGTTTTGCAGGTCTGCTGTGAAGGAGGACAGGCTGACGCTAGTCCAGAGTGGCTCCAGCTCTCCTTGCTTAGATTTGAGGTCTGTTTTATTTCTTAAGCGTTCATTATATTTCAATGTAACATACCCTTGTTAACTATGTTTAAAAACATAACCTGAAGCAACATTTTTAAGTTTCTTTAGTAATTTCTGTTACATTTTTAAGGTAAATCCTCCCAAATGTGTGTTAATTTCTCTCTCCACCACAGCCGTCTTGACAAGGTGTTGGCTGGGGTTGTGCGAGAGCGCCATGTAGACCTGGTGATCATCGAGGGCATGGGCCGGGCCATCCACACCAACTACTACGCCATATTGAGCTGCGAGAGCCTCAAGATGGCTGTCATCAAGAACTCCTGGCTGGCTGACCGGCTGGGGGGCAAGCTCTTCAGCGTGGTCTTCAAGTATGAGGTGCCACCAGGCCACAAAACCACCACCCTGGATCATGTTCCAGTGACACCTTCATAATCTCTCTCTTTTGAAGTCTGATCATGGGACAGTTTGAGGTACTAGTTGGAGAGGTCCAGTTGGCTGTAATGGGGTTGATTTGACCACCTCGCGATGATTGTACAGGGAGGTGTTAAGATAATCAGTGGACTTGGGTTTATTTGAAAGCTTAGTGGGTTAAAGCAGAGTATAACATTGCTTTGTAACACCAGAATGTTTAAATGTCTTTATTTTTTTGAATATACAGCCATACTTTGCACCATGTTGCATGTTCTTGTAGATCACAGCTTAAATAATAGTTAAGGTATCAGAACAGACAACGGTTGTCAGTGGTAGAGGTGTGCACTCTTTGTAGATTGACTGTCAATGCTGGTGAGATACTCGACTGAGTGCATTTATAGACAGGTTATCATCAGTACCCTGCTGTTTACACACAGCATCCCAATGGTTACCATGACAACGTGTCCCTTTCAGTGGTGGAGATGCTTTGTGTGTGGCTTGCTACCAGGGTAATTACAGCAATCTGTGGTGAAGCAACACAAAAATATGGTAACTGTGCCTTAAGGTTGGAGTGATAAAAAACATAACTTGTTCAAAATGCAACCAACCTGGTTTAATTTCTGGTGTAGGGAAAGCATGGACGTTTGTTACCTTGGGCTACATGAGTGTCTTTTCTTTGATTCCAGGATTTGCTTCCATCACTGCCACTAGGTTAATTGAGATGATTTACTTAATTGTGTGATGATCATTGTCTGAGAAGCTAAAAATGTTGCTACTGGGAATTTGTTTGAAAAGAGTAGATAATAGCACTTTATTGATGGGGTTAAAATTATTCTTAAAATTCCAGAAGGTGGCAGTATTTTACTGTGAAATATGTTCCTCACAACCCAAATTAAATGTGAAGTATATTTTGTTCAATGGACGTTTTGAAAGTGTTGTGTCAAACTCAATGTGTATTTCAGGTAATTTTATTGCAAATGTTTAAGCCATCTTTGTGTCATTGTCATTTTGTTGGTAGCCTTAGTAAATTAGGTCTGCTTCCAAACAACTAAAACATTGAAGTTGTCAAACAGTAGG
Source organism: Oncorhynchus tshawytscha (assembly GCF_018296145.1). Taxonomy (NCBI): domain Eukaryota; kingdom Metazoa; phylum Chordata; class Actinopteri; order Salmoniformes; family Salmonidae; genus Oncorhynchus; species Oncorhynchus tshawytscha. The sequence goes on along the minus strand of NC_056435.1, from coordinate 39,823,118 downwards.
CTAACCACTGTCATTAACAAAATGTTGTGTAAAAGGGATTTACTTTCAATTCTTGAAAAGTTTAAACTAAGGCAATAACAGATCTGCTCTTTATTAAAGTAATGCTCTGGGTGATTGGAGGTGACAGTATTTGATGGTTAATTTACTTACTGATGATACTCATTCATACTATCTTTATCAAACCAGGTGTCTGAAATGTAGGTTGAGGTCTTGCTGTCCAAATGTTTCCATGGCTTTTTGCTTAACCTGTGAACTCACTTTGCGATATTGTATTATCTTTTGTGTATATACATGATAAATAAGTGTTAATATAATTAATTTGCGTTAAGAGTTCATGATGCTCCGAAATTATGGAAAGTATTTTGTTCTATTGACAATCACTTTGAATTAAATCTGAATATATTTTAATGCCGTTTGTCTTGTTTTTGGTGGGGGGGTAATTTTTTTAAATTTTAGGGAGTTCATGGGAGGGGAGTTTATACCAGCTAGTATACCACGCTCTGCTCTTGCCGGGGACACGGAGTAATATGCTAATAATGCACTGTGCCAAGCAGCAAGTCCTACTCCACAACATGCTGTACCTCTGCTTCTTCATTACCCTATACTGCCACATGCACGGATGCCAGTTCTTGAGTTCTACAATATTTTTTTTCTGTATTCTGTACATGCTTCTTGTTTTTTTGCAAAATAATTTCTTTAAGCACATTTAATTGCTTCTCTAACACTGAGTTTCAATATTCAGTTCCCAATGCATGTAGTGAAACGTTCAGAAAAAATTCACGAATTTAATTATTTGCAACAAATTTGACGTAACCCATCCCACACCCAGGTAGTCTATTCTCTTGCGCCTCAACTAATGGGACAAACACGGACATCAGTCCCCGCACGTTCGCGCATACGGTTACGCGCTTCCAGACAGTGACTCTCCTCATAAACCAAATTTAATCCCAACGATCAACACACCGACCGTGAACGGACCCCAAACAGACGGAATTTCAGTCCTGTGCGCTTTCACGGCCTACATCTCTCATCCCATATAAAACAATTACCTTTGCAATAATAGTCAACCTCAACGGATTAAGAAACGCGGGTGAGGTTATTTTTTTGTCATTTTATTCAAGTGTTGAAACATGGCTATGTCGCAATAACGAAAAGCCAATCAAATGTGCCACATTTTGTGTCATTCATTTAGCTTATTGTTGCATTTTAGACTAAGTAGTGCATTTATAACACACACTGTTGTTGCTTCTAAGAAAGTTATATGAATGGAATCCACTGAGAAGGCAAGATATAAACCGTTGCGCCCAGTTATTATACATTTAAATAAATGTGAAATTGTATGCCTTTTTACTATGTACAATAGTACCTTCAATATTACTAATTACTTAATGCTAACTTTAATTCTGATATCTGAACAAAAGTATGTTTCTATTTGGCACGGGGAAAATCATTCTGATTAGGGGGGAGGGTATTATGTTTTCTGTATCAGGATAATATCTCAGAATATTAATTATGTGAATATGTTATGATACAATCATATATTGTGATCATGTCCTCTTGCCTGTACATCTTTGAGACTATACTCAATAATGTTGTATTACAAGGACTTAGAGGGAGAGAAATATAGATAATTTAGTTTGGGCATCTCCATGTCAGATCATGCCTTTAAAAGTGAATATAAAGCAGACACATCGGGTGTACAGTGTTTGTGGACTCATTAACAAGTCTGTTAATTAAAACCAAGCCAATCAGCAGGAATGTGATCACAAGGGGGACTGTGGGTGCACTTGACTGTGAAGCTCCCAGCAGATCAAATTGGGGGCCACATCCCAGTCTACAATCACTAATCAGAGAAAATTAATCAAAATAATAGGAAACCAAAGGACAATATTAATCATGACTTTATGGTTCACTAACTAAGCCTTATTTCACCTAAAAGTAATTCCACTTACATATATAGCTTCTTATCATTATCACCCTCCCCATGTGTCCTCTGTGTTCCTCTGTGTAGTGGGTAGTCTATAAGTAGTGAGTTGTGCCATCATAGAAAATCTCCTCCACTATGGACTCCATTGGTGATCCACTAGTGTCCACCATCTCCATGTCCTATAATGAGTCTTCTGGTGTGAGATGCTGGTTCAAGGTTGATTCAGTCTGATTGGTTGTTGTTGTGTTTTGGTTGGCCAAGGAGTGTCTTTGTGGAGCAGTGGACCCAGCTGGTCTCCTTATGTGCCACCAAATGAGAGCAAGATTCCACTGTCACTGTTCCAATTAACCCTCCCCTGGATATTCTCTCTTTATCTCTCTCTCTCCCCCCATCTCCCTAAGTTCTCTTGGCCTACCACCCTTCTCTTCTTCTCAGTGTGATGTCTGTAGCTCTGTTCTCCTGGTGCTGTTTGTGTCTCAGCGTTGTTCGAACGCCTTTCTCTCTCTGCTCTGTGGGTGTCTGGAGGAGGTTGCCCCGCTGTGAGTGTATGTGCACTGAGCATGCTCTACTGGAAGATAAGGACTACATTGCGGGATGTCTCTGATATTGCTGTGCAACCGTGGCAATGTTTGATCTCGCCCAACATTAGAGGTGTATTCATCACGGAAACTGCTTATGAACCAAACAGAAGCAAACAGATCAATACAAGGGTTTATATTGGACAAATTCAGAGCTGGAAAAAATGATGGTATGAAATCTCCAATATTGTTCTCCAAAGTGCTGAAGAATTCAGCACTCAGTGGTAATTGATTTAGCGGTTGAAATGCTACTGGCTGAAATTAACTTTCATAGCAGCTTTCCTGAAGTATTTGTTGAGAAATCAGATGGAAACTACCATGTCAGACTTGTAAAATGTTGGTAAATATTGAGAACCTTATGTGTTACACACATGGCAAACACCTGGCAAACAGTAAACTTTAATTGGATAATAGATCAATTAAGGCATACATTGTACCTTAAATAAGTTTGACAAATGATTGACAAATTAATCATTTTCTTGAGCATTCACTTAGAGGGTAGCGCGTACGGGGGAGGGGGGTATTGGCATTGTTCACTGGAGGAGCAAAGAAAGGATGGTAAATTAGCCATGCATGTCTGATCTGTTTGGTGTGAAGTCTTCCTTCTGCTGTTCTTCATTGAGCCGTGTGTGATGGGGACAGGGACCAGAGTTCACCTGAGCCCTGCCACCCACTCCCTTCCTGATGCCTTCCCATTGTCCCCTCACTGTCATTGACTGGCTTAAATTAACCACATTACACGTAAGGCACACACTCAGCAACTTGACGGAACACTGCTAATCAGGTAAATAATCGAATAGAAATGGAAAAAAGGAAGCCTCTGCTTTTTGACATGGGCCTGTAATCTCTTTATGTAAACCCAGAATGATTCCGGTGGTCTTGAGGTCTTTGTTTGGTTGTTCCTTGTGGCCTGGCTGGTTGCTATGACAGACAACAGGAAAGAAGCAGATGGCTTCTGGAGGCTTGTTGCCCAGCAGGTGACATTATCAATGCGCATTAAATAGAGACCACTGCCAGACCAGTGCCTTGTGCCTCCACTGCTTTACTTTGCCTTGCTGCGTCCCTCACTACCACAGAAGCACACTTCAAAATATAATTTCAGCTGTGTCCATGATCTGCTGTTAGCTGGGCTTTTATGAAGCATGTCAGGGCCTGGTATCGCTGAGGACTGGTCGTAGAACCAGAGAGAATTCTCAGATCACATCAATAGTGTTTAATGAATCAGCCCTCCAGAGGTGGCCCTTTACACTCTGCTGCTAGATTGTCCATCATCACTGGCCCGACTTCTGTCTGAACAGTCTAAATCATTTATATTGTTTTAACCCAGCTAGTGGCCTTCAACTGATGATATGCAGTCGTTCTACAAAGTCTTCTAGGATCTGTGGTTTCTTATTCCTCGTTATTTCAATAGGTCATTTTTCATGATCACAGCTTTCCATGTATATGAGGTGAAGGTACACTACATGTCCTACTCTTCCTCATGCTCTCTCAATGCCCTCTGTCTTCAGAATCAAAGTTTCACGCTCCTCCACTATCCAGCTAACCCTGCTAATGTGGCCCCTCAGGCCCGGCCACAGCCTCAGCACCAGATGCTAACCCCTGCTGTGTCCTACCTATATCACACAGTGCTCTGTAATACACTGTTTGGTAGACTTCTAATCATTAGATGATGCTGAGAACTTCACCCCAGAGTATTCCATTACCACCCACATCCTGATTTTGTCAGGGGATCACCTTTTAGTGGCTACATGAAAGGGCCAATGGAGAAGGGGTTTTGCTAGGCAGGGGTGCTTTGTGCCTCTCTGTGCCTCTCCGTCACCAACCAGCTTCCTTTTAAGGCAACAGGACTATTCAGGCTGCGACAAGCAGTTCACTATGTTTCTATGAAGGCGTCACTTTTCTCATTGTGTGAGAGAGAAATCATTTTTGTGCCATAACAGACTGCTGCTCAGCCTCTGTCTGTGGCCCATTATCTGCACGCTCATTTCAAAGGGCTCAGTGATCTCCAAAATGAGTCTGGGCTCAGTCAATCCGTTTCCTGTGTATTTTGATTGTTTATTTGGACTAGTTGGTTGGTTCATTTTGGCAGCAAGGCCTCATGGAGCGCACTCCTCCAGAACTGAGCAGACTGACAAGTGAGAGTATTTTCTAGCGATGGCAGGTTTTTTGAGAAGTCTCCCTAAAAAAATTCCCTATGCCCTCCACCATAGCAGTAGTTTGTGTCAAATGTAGGGTTGCAAAGGGAGGGTATATTACTAGAAACGTTTGAAGTTTACCAGTAAACTAATATAATTTTGGTATTTTTCAACGATGTTATATAATCTATTACATGACATCTAGTTGCCCTTTTGGGTACTTCAGATTATCACAGGCATCTGTAATGATCTCTGGCCCTCTGTGTGGCCTTATTGTAACGGTTTTCTTGCAGTGGTTACTATTCATGGTTCTTTAATAAAGCAACTACACATGAACAAACTAACAAAACAAGAAATGTGAAAACCCAAAACAGCCCTATCTGGTGCAAACACAGAGACAGGAACAATCACCCAAAAAACCCAAAACCAAACAGGCTACCTAAATATGGTTCCCAATCAGAGACAATGACTAACACCTGCCTCTGATTGAGAACCATATCAGGCCAAACATAGAAATAGACAAACTAGACATGTAACAGAATGCCCACTCAGATCACACCCTGACCAAACAAAACATAGAAACATACAAAGCAAACTATGGTCAGGGTGTGACACTTATCACATGTAAAATATATAAAATAATTAAATAAGACAATTTTAAAATAAAAAATAGAATGACAAATCTGTAAAACATTATGCAAAATATAAACCATACATTTAGTGAATACCATTGGTGTGAGGGTTTCAGCATCATTTTTAAATTTTTTAATTATACATTTATTTTAGTATGTCTATGTATTTGCTCTCAATGTTTTGGTGTCAAACCGATGGCAGTTGTGAAAAAAGTCAATAATTGGACAAGTTAAGAGTTAATACCATTGTTGATTAAATGCTTTTTTCATGCGTTAGGCTATTTTTTTCTTGAACCATATGGTCTATCTCCTAGAAACTCATAGACAATATGGACACAGATAAAATACAGTACCAGTCAAAAGTTTGGTCACACCTACTCATTCAAGTGTTTAAAAAAACTATTTTCTACATTGTACGAAATTATAACTATGAAATTACACACATGGAATCATGTAGTAACCAAAAAAGTGTTAAACCAATCAAAGTATATTTTAGATTTCAGATTCTTCAAAGTATCCACCCTTTGCCTTGATGACAGCTTTGCACGCACTTGGCATTCTCTCATACAGCTTCACCTGGAATGCTTTTCCAACAGTCTTGAATTAGTTCCCACATATGCTGAGCACTGGCTGCTTTTCCTTCACTCTGCAGTCCAACTCATCCCAAACCACCTCAAATGAGGTCAGTTGAGGTCGGGTGATTGTGGAGGCCAGATAATCTGATGCAGCACTCCATCACTCTCCTTCTTGGTCAAATAGCCCTTAAAAAGGGAAAGGGGGATACCTAAGGCAGCAACCCACTGTTCCCAGGGCGCCGAAGACGTGGCTGTTGATTATGGCAGCCCCTCGTACCTCTCTGATTCAGAGGGGTTGGGTTAAATGCGGAAGACACATTTCAGATGAAGGCATTCAGTTGTACAACTGACTAGGTACACAGCCTAGAGGTGTGTTGGGTCATTGCAATTTGAAAAACAAATTATAGTCCCAATAAACACAAAACAGATGGGATGGTGTTACCTCTGCTGCAGAGGATAAGTTCATTAGAGTTACCAGCCTCATAAATTGTAGCCCAAATAAATGCTTCACAGAGTTCAAGGAACAGACCCATCTCAACATCAACTGTTCAGAGGAGACTGCGTGAATCAGGGCTTTATGGTCGAATTGCTGCAAAGAAACCACTACTAAAGGACACCAATAAGAAGAATCAAATCAAATCAAAGTTTATTTGTCACGTGCGCCGAATACAACAGCTGTAGTAGACCTTACAGTGCTTACTTACAGGCTCTAACCAATAGTGCAAAAAAGGTGTTAGGTGAACAATAGGTAAGTAAAGAAATAAAACAACAGTAAAAAGACAGGCTATATACAGTAGCGAGGCTACATACATACACCGGTTAGTCAGGCTGATTGAGGTAGTATGTACATGTAGATATGGTTAAAGTGATTATGCATATATGATGAGCAGAGAGTAGCAGTAGTGTAAAAGAGGGGTTGGCGGATGGTTGGTGGCGGTACACAATGCAGATAGCCCGGTTAGCCAATGTGCGGAAGCACTGGTTGGTCGGCCCAATTGAGGTAGTATGTACATGAGTGTATAGTTAAAGTGACTATGCATATATGATAAACAGAGAATAGCAGCAGTGTAAAATGAGGGGTTGGGTTGGGGGTGGCACACAATGCAAATAGTCCGGGTAGCCATTTAATTACCTGTTCAGGAGTCTTATGGATTGGGGGTAAAATAAAATGTTGAGAAGCCTTTTTGTCCTAGACTTGGCACTCCAGTAACGATTGACATGCGGTAGTAGAGAGAACAGTCTATGACTGGGGTGGCTGGGGTCTTTGACAATTTTTAGGTCTTCCTCTGACACCGCCTGGTGTAGAGGTCCTGGATGGCAGGCAGCTTAGCCCCAGTGATGTACTTGGCCGTACGCACTACCCTCTGTAGTGCCTTGCGGTCAGAGCCCGAGCAATTGCCGTACCAGGCAGTGATGCAACCAGTCAAGTGGCTCTCAATGTTGCATCTGTAGAACCTTTTTGAGGATCTCAGGACCAATGCCAAATCTTTTTAGTTTCCTGAGGGGGAATAGGCTTTGTCGTGCCCTCTTCATGACTGTCTTGGTGTGTTTGAACCATTCTAATTTGTTGTTGAAGTGGACGCCAAGGAACTTGAAGCTCTCAACCTGCTCCACTGCAGCCCCATCGATGAGAATGGGGGTGTGCTCAGTCCTCCTTTTCCTGTAGTCCACAATCATCTCCTTAGTGTTGGTTACGTTGAGGGATAGGTTGTTATTCTGGCACCACCCGGGCACGTCTCTGACCTACTTCCTATAGGCTGTCTCGTCATTGTCGGTGATCAGGCCGACCACTGTTGTGTCATCTGCAAACTTAATGATGGTGTTGGAGTCGTGCCTGGCCATGCAGTCGTGGGTGAACAGAGAGTACAGGAGGGGACTGAGCACGCACCCCTGTGGAGCTCCAGTGTTGAGGATCAGTGTGGCAGATGTGTTGCTACCTACCCTCACTACCTGGGGGCGGCCCGTCAGGAAGTCCAGGATCCAGTTGCAGAGGGATGTGTTTTGTCCCAGGATCCTTAGCTTAGTGATGAGCTTCGAGGGTACTATGGTGTTGAATGCTGAGCTGAAGTCAATGAATAGCATTCTCACATAAGGGTTCCTTTTGTCCAGGTGGGAAAAGGCAGTGTGGAATGCAATAGAGATTGCATCATTTGTGGGCGGTATGCAAATTGGAGTGGGTTTAGGGTTTCTGTGATAATGGTTTTGATGTGAGCCATGACCATACTTTCAAAGCACTTCATGGCTACGGACATGAGTGCTACAGGTCTGTAGTCATTCAGGCAGGTTGCCTTTGTGTTCTTGGACACAGGGACTATGGTGATCTGCTTGAAACATGTTGGTATTACAGACTCAATCAGGGACATACTTGCTTTGGCCAAGAAACACGAGCAATGCACATTAGACCGGTGGAATTCTGTTCAATGAGTCCAAATGGGAGATTTTTGGTTCCAACAGCCGTGTCTTTCTGAGAGGCAGTGTAGGGGAACGGATGATCTCCGGATGTCTGGTTCCCACCGTGGAGCATGGAGGAGGAGGTGTGGGGATGCTTTGCTGGTGACACTGTCTGTGATTTATTTAGAATTCAAAGCACACTTAACCAGCATGGCTACCAGAGCATTTTGCAGCGATACTCCATCCCATCTGGTTTGCGCTTGGTGGGACTATCATTTTTTTCTCAACAGGACAATGACCGAACACACCTACAGGCTGTGTAATGGCTATTTGACCAAGAATGAGAGTGTTGGAGTGTTGCATCAGATGACCTGCCTCCACAATCAAATTTAGATGGTTTGAGATGAGTTGGACAACAGAGTGAAGGAAAAGCAGCCAACAAGTGCCCAGCATATGTGAGAACTCCTTCAAGACTGTTGGAAAAGCATTCAAGATGAAGCTGATTGAGAGAATGCAAGAGTGTGCAAAGCTGTCATCAAGGCAAAGAGTGGCTACCTTGAAGAATTTGTTCAACACTTTTTTGGTTATTATATGATTCCATATGTATTATTTCATAGTGTTGATGTCTTCACTATTATTATACAATGTATAAAATAGTACAAATAAAGAAAAACCCTTGAATGAGTAGGTGTGTCCAAACTTTTGACCAGTAGTGTATATATACAGTATTTGTTTTAAGTAATTTCAAGTATAAATTACCAAAGTTATGATAGATTGCTATATATTTTCTGTTAATTGCCAAAATTACTGAAGATTCTGGTAACTTTGGTAAATTCCCGGTAGCTTTGCCACGCTAGTCATATGTACAGGTCTGGAAAATGTGATCAAGCCTGACCAAACACTTTATGTGGGATATGGCACACTGCCTCTCTCTCAGACACACACTGTAAGGTTGGAGAAGATAAAGGTCTCACCTCAGCAACTACAGTCCCACTGTTTTTTGCAAACTGCACAGCTGGTGGAATACCCTCCCAGAGATGGGCAGGAGAAAGCAGTTTGTGTCTAATCCCCCAGCAGGTCTGCCTGCAATAGCACCACAAATCTCCCTGGACAGTAGTTGCTTCCCCTCCTCCCCATAACGCAATCTCCTAGTCCTGGCCCATTTTTAGAAGCACCTAAATAACCCGCTGTAAACCTCAGGGTGGGGTGTTTGAAAGTGTGTGTGTGTGTGTGTGTGTGTGTGTGTGTGTGTGTGTGTGATGATGGAGGCAAGGCTATCGACCCACAACACCCCAGCAGCAGTGGCTCAATAGTTCTTCCCGATTGATTTTCTGTATGGGTCACAAGCCGTCCGTCTTTAACATAAAATACTGACCTGCAGGGGCATTGCAGTCATTCTGCATTGCCAGGGCGATGGACGGTCCCAACCCATCAGAGAAGAACAGAAAGCCCACCATGTTCTTTTAATAAACAACCCAAATGAACCCACATGAACTAGACCAGGGGGTTAGAAACAGCAAATAAGGACATTTTATTAGGATATCCTGAGTTGAATACAAATTAAGTTGGTCAGTTAGTGATTATTATTCCTGAGGATTCCTTGAGCCCCATACCAACCCAGCGAACATTACTCCATTGGCCCCGTGTGTTATTCGGTGGGCAAGGTGGGCATGGGCTAGCCGACATCAAGCCCAACACAGGCTAGCCTAGCATGGGCTAGCCCACAGCAATAGCACATCAGCCCAAAACGGGCTAGCCCAGCATAGGCTAGCCTACATCAAGCCCACACCAGCCTGCCACAGGCTAGCCCACAACAAGCCCAACAAAGGCTAGCCCACACCAATCCCACATCAGTCCAATATGGGCCAGCTCACACAAAGCCCAACAGGGGCTAGCCCACACCAAGCCCACACGAGCCTAACAGAGACTAGCCTACACCAGCCCAACACAGGCTAGCCCACATCAATCCTACATCAGCCCAACATGGGCCAGCCCATACCAAGCCCAACATGGGCTACCCCACGCCCAGCACAGGCTAGCCCACACCAAGCCCAGCACGAGCCATCCCAATTTGAATATTTGGGGGGTGGTTTGCACACAGTTAATTTTGTGCAACCGTTACTGGCGTTGTTCTGTTGTTTGGTGACCAAATTGTTTTTATCTTCTACACTGCCATTGATGACGTCTTTAAAAAATACTTAAGTACATGTGACATAGGAGAAAGGTAACAGTTTCTCTTGTTTGAAAATATATGTATGATAGTAACAACAGCATTGTTTTTCTGATACAATGTGTCACATTCCCTAAATACCTTTAAGGCTTAAATTGTGCAATCTATGCATTGAATTACATTTTTTACAAATAAATTATGAATTCCTATTAAATAGCAAAGGCGCATTGGCCCAAGGTGGGCAGCCTACATGGGGCAAATATTTTAGCCCACATTGTGAGAATGTTTGCTTATTTCAGGCAAGGTGAGGGCTGCCCTCACCACATATGGGATGTCCACACTGGGCAAATGCCTTGGGGGCCAATGTGGAGCCAATGAGCAAAGGCAGCCTATATGGGTCCAATATTTTTGCCTGCATTGGGCCCACATCATGCCAATATGGGCATGTTTGCTGGGAATATTTCCAGACAGACAGGGAAAGACATTTACAATGCAAGCACTAAGGGGCTGCCTGTCTCTGTCTTTATAGGCTCCTAAAGAGCCACTGCGGCTTGAGAGGGTAGCCCGAGAGGCTGACGATTACTGCCAGGACTGATGAGTACTGCTGTAGCACAGCATCAGGGATGGGGTGAAGGGGTGAGTAGGCTATGATATGGTGGAACTGAGTGCTTCTGGGAAAAGAGAACAAGGGAACAACATGGGTACTGTCTAGGGACTTCAGAAGATGATAGTGTGGCTTCATGGTGATGGACTTCATGGCAGAGGTTTAAAGCCACAGACAGTCCAGAGCGATAACACACCAATCAGCTGTGACATGGATGTTTCACCCAAGAAAATACTCTGTTTTGTAGGGATTTTTTAAAAACATGATGAGGAAGAGCCTAGTTTATCTACATGTATTTGAATGAACTCTGGAAGTCCAAAGCGTGTCTGCGGCATCATACTGTAGCTGCTCCTGCCCATCTCTTTTCTTGAGTAAAACATAGAATATAGAACGAGTGTACTGAAATATGTTGTATATTTCCAGCAGGTGGCACTGTACTTATAGGTGATGGCTTCCTCCTGGTGTCTGCCTCTGGCTCTCCTGGTCTCCAATCTGGTCATTTCACACAGCACCGAGCCCCGCTCCACACACGCCAAGAGGAGATTGGTACAGCCCTCACCAGGCAATGGCAATGCCCTCCAGTACCCTGAGCAGGGCTTCCAGAGCCATGGGCATGGGAACGGCAGGGAGCGTGGAGGGGGGCATGGGGGCCAAGGGCCACACAGTGCCAAAGCAAATACTGGGGCTGGGCTCCTCTCCCGCAGTCCCTTGCACCCCGCAGCTCGGCATGAGGATGATGGGACGGGTCTGGATGGCCTGAGCCCGGTGAGACTGGAGTTGGGCCCTGGGGGCAGGGAGAGGGAGAATGGTCGCGGAGGCATCAGGAACCCATCTCATGCTCGGGACAACCACCCTCTGGGGCCACACAAGGGAAAGGAACAGGGACATGGGCACCACTTTGATCACAGGAGACATGGAGGTCGGAGAGACAAGGGTCGGCACACTAAAGGTAAGTCCCCAAAGGATCTAGGGTTATCAAATGAGCCGTAAGCCTGCAACTGGCTTCAAGTGGCCAAGAGACCTCCTGCTGCTATCTAGTGCAGGGGTTCTCAGACTTGAGGTACTACAGGGGGTCTGCGGCCAGATCTCCAAATTAGTATTAATATTATTATTACATTTTTTACATTATTTATTTTTTCTTGAATATTATTTAAAAAAAAGACATATTTAACACATTTTGGCCAAGGGATTCATGGAATGAGTTTCATGGCAAAATGTGTACAATTGCAGGATATTAGCTTCAAAGCTGCAGCAACAACAAATCTCTCTGCCCAATGATAAAATGTGTAGAATAGCAGGAAATTAGCTTTAAAACTGCAACATTTTCTCTCAGATGCCAAGCATCTGAAGTCAACATGGGCCAGGATCCCTGTGGAACACTTTCGACACCTTGTAGAGTCCATGCCCCAACGAATTAAGGCTGTCCTAAGGGCAAAAGCGGGTGCAACTCAATATAAGGACGGTGTTCATAATGTTTTGTACACTCCGTGTATTTACATCATTGGATAGCTAGAGACTTCAGCTTTCTCATCATATGTATATCATTCCTGTAAGACAAAAAATTAAGGCATTGTCCATTGTACAAGCCTTGTGCTTTTAAAATGTCTGTGTCCCTATGGGAATTTGTTTAAAATATTTCAATGTCAGTTTCTTGGGGGCCTGCTCAGTTTTCTTGGGCTCTGTAATATTAAAAACAAATCTGAATCGCACCGTTTTTACCTTTCTAACAGTACTAAATATATGTTTGTAGGACTTATAGTTTTGAAACAGAAATGTTCTTAATGAGGGTAGTATACAATATTATGCATAGTTTAGAAAATGCCACCAGAGGGCATCAGAGTTTAAGAGGTTAAGTCTGAAGTTGACCTTATACTTTTTAAAAAACTGAATTTTCTTGTCAACAATCTGGTTAAGTGGATATGATAATGTATGGTCTTTCCTCTCCTCCCCAACCCCTGTTCTGTTCATCCATCCTTCCTATAGGGTTCCTCCCTGAGCCTGAGCTGGACTCTAGTCTGAAGGAGAGATCTGTCTCCTACACCAACTTTGGCTCCGGCTCCTCTGCGTTTACCACGGTGATGAGCGAGCATCTCCCAACTCTGCCCCCAGCCTCCACCAAACCCAAGGTACCCCATAAAGACATATGACTGCTTATTCAAAACAACATTGTCTATTGTAATTCAGTGTTGTAGGAGAGCTATTCATGGTAAAGAAAGAGTGACTGTATTTCCTATTTGGAAATACCTAGGCTCCGTAATGTGCTTAATGTATCACATAGCTCATTACTCATCTCAGAGAAATGAGGAGACAGGCTTTTTAAATTACATATCATTTTTCCTTCACTTTCTCCCAGCATGCTGCCTACCATCACAATGATCACTCACACAGGTAGATAGATAGATACCTTCTCTGCTTCTCACATACAAATACTCTCCCTCTTATATCCTCCCTCTATTTTTCTCAGGATGCTATTAAATCACCAACACACTCATCAGACTGGTAAATAACAGTACTCAGCCTGTGTTGAGGTCTGACTCTTACTCCAGGCTATTTTTCTGTGGTGTCTGTCTCAGGTCCATAGTTCCATAGTTACTGTAGCTCTGTCTGGCTTTACTGGCCTCTGAGTGTTTGATGTCTAAACTGTCTGACTGCTTGGTATGCTGTTTACAAGCTGCCAGAGAGCCTTGGATATTGTGTGCATGTCTTTATTCAGGAGCTGTCAGATATCGGCCTGCAGTGGAAATTATAGCCTTGCATGGAGTGGACCTGGGTTCATTGACACCGGGATGCTGTGAGCGTTCTTAATTCATGTTTGATTTTGGCTGATGGCTAAATGAACAGCCAGGTACTAGTATCCCACCGCCATTCATCTAGTTGATGTTTCTCAATGTTTCCTCTGGGTGACACAGAATGAGCTGGGAGCAATGTGCACAAAGAGTCTGGTTGGCACAGACCCTTATTTCCTGATAGATGATTTTCTCAGGTCCTGTCTCTCTAGACATCCCCAGGAGACCTCTCAATGTCATATTGACTTCATTATAACCTGCTATTATTTTGTCAACACAGTCCAGAGGTCCAGAGGAAAGGAGTTATGTAAAGAGCTTTGTTGAAGTTTATGACATATCGGTTTTGACTAAGTAGTCCCCTGAGGAGTTGTTTTATTCAATATTGACTTCTGCTTAAATTGCTTTGATTCAATGTGTGATATTGAAGGACATTGACGTACCGGTAAAATCACAGCTGTGTGAAAGTGATTCACAGGCCTTCTCCTCTGACAAGTAGTAACACTCTACCATAAGATGTTCAGTATGATGTATGTATGCTGCCTCAGGGCTATAAACAGTGTAGTGTGCAGCCATGTCCTCAGAAACCCACTGATTGCCTGTAAAGCACTCTGGGCTGTGAAATCCTGAGTGTCCACAACTAACAGGCCATTTTATGGACCAGGTGTCTGTTCACCTCAACTACAGGAATGTAGTTATAGACCACTGAAGTGTGGCTATAATATTCTCTCTGCATTACAGAAGTCAGGCCGGGGGAAAGTGCAAGGAGAGGTGATGCCCACTCTGGATATGACGCTGTTTGACTGGACGGACTACGAGGACATGAAGCCAGTGGATGCCTGGCCTTCTTCCAGGAAGAAAGGTCAGCACTTTATTCAAATACACATTTAGTCATCTCAGTTTGAGAAGATACAGCTAATGTTAATGTTGGTGGAAAGTCATACATGAATATGTGTTCACTCCACAAAAGACCCTAATGATCCTTTTGCATCTACTGAACATACTGTACCGCGTAGGATAGACATGCTTGATATATTTGTTATTTCTTTGACATTGAAATGTTTGCTTGATCGTCCATATGTTTGTCTGAGCCTGGGTTGAAGTACTTTACTGGTACTTTACTGATAATCTGTTTTTGTGCTGGTTATTTTGCATGCTGAAGACAAGCGGCGTAGTAAGAACCTAAGCAGTGGCAACTTGACGGTGGACGCTGATGCCATCGAGCCATGTGACCACCACTTGGACTGCCTCCCAGGTCAGTGACTAAACTGTCCTCCATCCACGACTCTGATGACCCTTGACCTCTGGCCACTCAGGTCAT